>NW_026970501.1:0-244248 GCF_028390025.1 Pseudophryne corroboree
TTTTGACCAAAATCGACAGGTCCGGGGCTTAGGGAATTTCTCATATGCCACAAAACGGTTGAAACTCCTGTTCAAAAATAATGCTCCGAAATCAACTTCTGTCACCTTAGTGATATATTTTGGGATAGTACCTAAAGTTTAAAGCATAAATTGGGGCACTTTTTAAATTTTCATTTTTGACCAAAATCGACAGGTCCGGGGCTTAGGGAATTTCTCATATGCCACAAAACGGTTGAAGCTCCTGTTCAAAAATGATGCTCCGAAATCAACTTCTGTCACCTTAGTGATACATTTTGGGATAGTACCTAAAGTTTAAAGCAGAAATTGGGGCACTTTTGAAATTTTCATTTTTGACCAAAATCGACAGGTCCGGGGCTTAGGGAATTTCTCATATGCCACAAAACGGTTGAAGCTCCTGTTCAAAAATGATGCTCCGAAATCACTTCTGTCACCTTAGTGATACATTTTGGGATAGTACCTAAAGTTTAAAGCAGAAATTGGGGAACTTTTGAAATTTTCATTTTTGACCAAAATCGACAGGTCCGGGGCTTAGGGAATTTCTCATATGCCACAAAACGGTTGAAGCTCCTGTTCAAAAATGATGCTCCGAAATCAACTTCTGTCACCTTAGTGATACATTTTGGGATAGTACCTAAAGTTTAGAGCAGAAATTGGGGAACTTTTGAAATTTTCATTTTTGACCAAAATCGACAGGTCCGGGGCTTAGGGAATTTCTCATATGCCACAAAACGGTTGAAGCTCCTGTTCAAAAATGATGCTCCAAAATCAACTTCTGTTACCTTAGTGATACATTTTGGGATAGTACCTAAAGTTTAAAGCAGAAATTGGGGCACTTTTGAAATTTTCATTTTTGACCAAAATCGACAGGTCCGGGGCTTAGGGAATTTCTCATATGCCACAAAACGGTTGAAGCTCCTGTTCAAAAATGATGCTCCTAAATCAACTTCTGTCACCTTAGTGATACATTTTGGGATAGTACCTAAAGTTTAAAGCAGAAATTGGGGCACTTTTGAAATTTTCATTTTTGACCAAAATCGACAGGTCCGGGGCTTAGGGAATTTCTCATATGCCACAAAACGGTTGAAGCTCCTGTTCAAAAATGATGCTCCGAAATCACTTCTGTCACCTTAGTGATACATTTTGGGATAGTACCTAAAGTTTAAAGCAGAAATTGGGGAACTTTTGAAATTTTCATTTTTGACCAAAATCGACAGGTCCGGGGCTTAGGGAATTTCTCATATGCCACAAAACGGTTGAAGCTCCTGTTCAAAAATGATGCTCCGAAATCAACTTCTGTCACCTTAGTGATACATTTTGGGATAGTACCTAAAGTTTAAAGCATAAATTGGGGCACTTTTTAAATTTTCATTTTTGACCAAAATCGACAGGTCCGGGGCTTAGGGAATTTCTCATATGCCACAAAACGGTTGAAGCTCCTGTTCAAAAATGATGCTCCTAAATCAACTTCTGTCACCTTAGTGATACATTTTGGGATAGTACCTAAAGTTTAAAGCAGAAATTGGGGCACTTTTGAAATTTACATTTTTGACCAAAATCGACAGGTCCGGGGCTTAGGGTATTTCTCATATGCCACAAAACGGTTGAAGCTCCTGTTCAAAAATGATGCTCCGAAATCACTTCTGTCACCTTAGTGATACATTTTGGGATAGTACCTAAAGTTTAAAGCAGAAATTGGGGAACTTTTGAAATTTTCATTTTTGACCAAAATCGACAGGTCCGGGGCTTAGGGAATTTCTCATATGCCACAAAACGGTTGAAGCTCCTGTTCAAAAATGATGCTCCGAAATCAACTTCTGTCACCTTAGTGATACATTTTGGGATAGTACCTAAAGTTTAGAGCAGAAATTGGGGAACTTTTGAAATTTTCATTTTTGACCAAAATCGACAGGTCCGGGGCTTAGGGAATTTCTCATATGCCACAAAACGGTTGAAGCTCCTGTTCAAAAATGATGCTCCAAAATCAACTTCTGTTACCTTAGTGATACATTTTGGGATAGTACCTAAAGTTTAAAGCAGAAATTGGGGCACTTTTGAAATTTTCATTTTTGACCAAAATCGACAGGTCCGGGGCTTAGGGAATTTCTCATATGCCACAAAACGGTTGAAGCTCCTGTTCAAAAATGATGCTCCTAAATCAACTTCTGTCACCTTAGTGATACATTTTGGGATAGTACCTAAAGTTTAAAGCAGAAATTGGGGCACTTTTGAAATTTTCATTTTTGACCAAAATCGACAGGTCCGGGGCTTAGGGAATTTCTCATATGCCACAAAACGGTTGAAGCTCCTGTTCAAAAATGATGCTCCGAAATCACTTCTGTCACCTTAGTGATACATTTTGGGATAGTACCTAAAGTTTAAAGCAGAAATTGGGGAACTTTTGAAATTTTCATTTTTGACCAAAATCGACAGGTCCGGGGCTTAGGGAATTTCTCATATGCCACAAAACGGTTGAAGCTCCTGTTCAAAAATGATGCTCCGAAATCAACTTCTGTCACCTTAGTGATACATTTTGGGATAGTACCTAAAGTTTAAAGCATAAATTGGGGCACTTTTTAAATTTTCATTTTTGACCAAAATCGACAGGTCCGGGGCTTAGGGAATTTCTCATATGCCACAAAACGGTTGAAGCTCCTGTTCAAAAATGATGCTCCTAAATCAACTTCTGTCACCTTAGTGATACATTTTGGGATAGTACCTAAAGTTTAAAGCAGAAATTGGGGCACTTTTGAAATTTTCATTTTTGACCAAAATCGACAGGTCCGGGGCTTAGGGAATTTCTCATATGCCACAAAACGGTTGAAGCTCCTGTTCAAAAATGATGCTCCTAAATCAACTTCTGTCACCTTAGTGATACATTTTGGGATAGTACCTAAAGTTTAAAGCAGAAATTGGGGCACTTTTGAAATTTACATTTTTGACCAAAATCGACAGGTCCGGGGCTTAGGGTATTTCTCATATGCCACAAAACGGTTGAAGCTCCTGTTCAAAAATGATGCTCCGAAATCAACTTCTGTCACCTTAGTGATACATTTTGGGATAGTACCTAAAGTTTAAAGCAGAAATTGGGGCACTTTTGAAATTTTCATTTTTGCCCAAAATCGACAGGTCCGGGGCTTAGGGAATTTCTCATATGCCACAAAACGGTTGAAGCTCCTGTTCAAAAATGATGCTCCGAAATCAACTTCTGTCACCTTTGTGATACATTTTGGGATAGTACCTAAAGTTTAAAGCAGAAATTGGGGCACTTTGGAAATTTTCATTTTTGACCAAAATCGACAGGTCCGGGGCTTAGGGAATTTCTCATATGCCACAAAACGGTTGAAACTCCTGTTCAAAAATAATGCTCCGAAATCAACTTCTGTCACCTTAGTGATATATTTTGGGATAGTACCTAAAGTTTAAAGCATAAATTGGGGCACTTTTTAAATTTTCATTTTTGACCAAAATCGACAGGTCCGGGGCTTAGGGAATTTCTCATATGCCACAAAACGGTTGAAGCTCCTGTTCAAAAATGATGCTCCGAAATCAACTTCTGTCACCTTAGTGATACATTTTGGGATAGTACCTAAAGTTTAAAGCAGAAATTGGGGCACTTTTGAAATTTTCATTTTTGACCAAAATCGACAGGTCCGGGGCTTAGGGAATTTCTCATATGCCACAAAACGGTTGAAGCTCCTGTTAAAAAATGATGCTCCGAAATCACTTCTGTCACCTTAGTGATACATTTTGGGATAGTACCTAAAGTTTAAAGCAGAAATTGGGGAACTTTTGAAATTTTCATTTTTGACCAAAATCGACAGGTCCGGGGCTTAGGGAATTTCTCATATGCCACAAAATGGTTGAAGCTCCTGTTCAAAAATGATGCTCCGAAATCAACTTCTGTCACCTTAGTGATACATTTTGGGATAGTACCTAAAGTTTAGAGCAGAAATTGGGGAACTTTTGAAATTTTCATTTTTGACCAAAATCGACAGGTCCGGGGCTTAGGGAATTTCTCATATGCCACAAAACGGTTGAAGCTCCTGTTCAAAAATGATGCTCCAAAATCAACTTCTGTTACCTTAGTGATACATTTTGGGATAGTACCTAAAGTTTAAAGCAGAAATTGGGGCACTTTTGAAATTTTCATTTTTGACCAAAATCGACAGGTCCGGGGCTTAGGGAATTTCTCATATGCCACAAAACGGTTGAAGCTCCTGTTCAAAAATGATGCTCCTAAATCAACTTCTGTCACCTTAGTGATACATTTTGGGATAGTACCTAAAGTTTAAAGCAGAAATTGGGGCACTTTTGAAATTTTCATTTTTGACCAAAATCGACAGGTCCGGGGCTTAGGGAATTTCTCATATGCCACAAAACGGTTGAAGCTCCTGTTCAAAAATGATGCTCCGAAATCACTTCTGTCACCTTAGTGATACATTTTGGGATAGTACCTAAAGTTTAAAGCAGAAATTGGGGAACTTTTGAAATTTTCATTTTTGACCAAAATCGACAGGTCCGGGGCTTAGGGAATTTCTCATATGCCACAAAACGGTTGAAGCTCCTGTTCAAAAATGATGCTCCGAAATCAACTTCTGTCACCTTAGTGATACATTTTGGGATAGTACCTAAAGTTTAAAGCATAAATTGGGGCACTTTTTAAATTTTCATTTTTGACCAAAATCGACAGGTCCGGGGCTTAGGGAATTTCTCATATGCCACAAAACGGTTGAAGCTCCTGTTCAAAAATGATGCTCCTAAATCAACTTCTGTCACCTTAGTGATACATTTTGGGATAGTACCTAAAGTTTAAAGCAGAAATTGGGGCACTTTTGAAATTTTCATTTTTGACCAAAATCGACAGGTCCGGGGCTTAGGGAATTTCTCATATGCCACAAAACGGTTGAAGCTCCTGTTCAAAAATGATGCTCCGAAATCACTTCTGTCACCTTAGTGATACATTTTGGGATAGTACCTAAAGTTTAAAGCAGAAATTGGGGAACTTTTGAAATTTTCATTTTTGACCAAAATCGACAGGTCCGGGGCTTAGGGAATTTCTCATATGCCACAAAACGGTTGAAGCTCCTGTTCAAAAATGATGCTCCGAAATCAACTTCTGTCACCTTAGTGATACATTTTGGGATAGTACCTAAAGTTTAAAGCATAAATTGGGGCACTTTTTAAATTTTCATTTTTGACCAAAATCGTCAGGTCCGGGGCTTAGGGAATTTCTCATATGCCACAAAACGGTTGAAGCTCCTGTTCAAAAATGATGATCCTAAATCAACTTCTGTCACCTTAGTGATACATTTTGGGATAGTACCTAAAGTTTAAAGCAGAAATTGGGGCACTTTTGAAATTTTCATTTTTGACCAAAATCGACAGGTCCGGGGCTTACGGAATTTCTCATATGCCACAAAACGGTTGAAGCTCCTGTTCAAAAATGATGCTCCAAAATCAACTTCTGTCACCTTAGTGATACATTTTGGGATAGTACCTAAAGTTTAAAGCAGAAATTGGGGAACTTTTGAAATTTTCATTTTTGACCAAAATCGACAGGTCCGGGGCTTAGGGAATTTCTCATATGCCACAAAACGGTTGAAGCTCCAGTTCAAAAATGATGCTCCAAAATCAACTTCTGTCACCTTAGTGATACATTTTGGGATAGTACCTAAAGTTTAAAGCAGAAATTGGGGCACTTTTGAAATTTTCATTTTTGACCAAAATCGACAGGTCCGGGGCTTAGGGAATTTCTCATATGCCACAAAATGGTTGAAACTCCTGTTCAAAAATAATGCTCCGAAATCAACTTCTGTCACCTTAGTGATATATTTTGGTATAGTACCTAAAGTTTAAAGCAGAAATTGGGGCACTTTTGAAATTTTCATTTTTGACCAAAATCGACAGGTCCGGGGCTTAGGGAATTTCTCATATGCCACAAAACGGTTGAAGCTCCTGTTAAAAAATGATGCTCCGAAATCAACTTCTGTCACCTTAGTGATACATTTTGGGATAGTACCTAAAGTTTAAAGCATAAATTGGGGCACTTTTTAAATTTTCATTTTTGACCAAAATCGACAGGTCCGGGGCTTAGGGAATTTCTCATATGCCACAAAACGGTTGAAGCTCCTGTTCAAAAATGATGCTCCGAAATCAACTTCTGTCACCTTAGTGATACATTTTGGGATAGTACCTAAAGTTTAAAGCAGAAATTGGGGCACTTTTGAAATATTCATTTTTGACCAAAATCGACAGGTCCGGGGCTTAGGGAATTTCTCATATGCCACAAAACGGTTGAAGATCCTGTTCAAAAATGATGCTCCGAAATCAACTTCTGTCACCTTAGTGATACATTTTGGGATAGTACCTAAAGTTTAAAGCAGAAATTGGGGCACTTTTGAAATTTTCATTTTTGACCAAAATCGACAGGTTCGGGGCTTAGGGAATTTCTCATATGCCACAAAACGGTTGAAGCACCTGTTCAAAAATGATGCTCCGAATTCAACTTTTGTCACCTTAGTGATACATTTTGGGATAGTACCTAAAGTTTAAAGCAGAAATTGGGGCACTTTTGAAATTTTCATTTTTGACCAAAATCGACATGTTCGCGGCTTAGGGAATTTTTCATATGCCACAAAACGGTTGAAGCTCCTGTTCAAAAATGATGCTCCGAAATCACTTCTGTCACCTTAGTGATACATTTTGGGATAGTACCTAAAGTTTAAAGCAGAAATTGGGGAACTTTTGAAATTTTCAATTTTGACCAAAATCGACAGGTCCGGGGCTTAGGGAATTTCTCATATGCCACAAAACGGTTAAAGCTCCTGTTCAAAAATGATGCTCCGAAATCAACTTCTGTCACCTTAGTGATACATTTTGGGATAGTACCTAAAGTTTAAAGCAGAAATTGGGGAACTTTTGAAATTTTCATTTTTGACCAAAATCGACAGGTCCGGGGCTTAGGGAATTTCTCATATGCCACAAAACGGTTGAAACTCCTGTTCAAAAATAATGCTCCGAAGTCAACTTCTGTCACCTTAGTGATACATTTTGGGATAGTACCTAAAGTTTAAAGCAGAAATTGGGGCACTTTTGTAATTTTCATTTTTGACCAAAATCGACAGGTCCGAGGCTTAGGGAATTTTTCATATGCCACAAAACGGTTGAAGCTCCTGTTCAAAAATGATGCTCCAAAATCAACTTCTGTCACCTTAGTGATACATTTTGGGATAGTACCTAAAGTTTAAAGCAGAAATTTGGGCACTTTTGAATTTTTTATTTTTGACCAAAATCGACAGGTCCGGGGCTTAGGGAATTTTTCATATGCCACAAAACGGTTGAAGCTCCTGTTCAAAAATGATGCTCCAAAATCAACTTCTGTCACCTTAGTGATACATTTTGGGATAGTACCTAAAGTTTAAAGCAGAAATTGGGGCACTTTTGAAATTTTCATTTTTGACCAAAATCAACAGGTTCGGGGCTTAGGGAATTTCTCATATGCCACAAAACGGTTGAAGCACCTGTTCAAAAATGATGCTCCGAAATCAACTTCTGTCACCTCAGTGATACATTTTGAGATAGTACCTAAAGTTTAAAGCATAAATTGGGGCACTTTTTAAATTTTCATTTTTGACCAAAATCGACAGGTCCGGGGCTTAGGGAAATTCTCATATGCCACAAAACGGTTGAAGCTCCTGTTCAAAAATGATGCTCCTAAATCAACTTCTGTCACCTTAGTGATACATTTTGGGATAGTACCTAAAGTTTAAAGCAGAAATTGGGGCACTTTTGAAATTTACATTTTTGACCAAAATCGACAGGTCCGGGGCTTAGGGAATTTCTCATATGCCACAAAACGGTTGAAGCTCCTGTTCAAAAATGATGCTCCGAAATCAACTTCTGTCACCTTAGTGATACATTCTGGGATAGTACCTAAAGTTTAAAGCAGAAATTGGGGCACTTTTGAAATTTTCATTTTTGACCAAAATCGACAGGTCCGGGGCTTAGGGAATTTCTCATATGCCACAAAACGGTTGAAGCTCCTGTTCAATAATGATGCTCCGAAATCAACTTCTGTCACCTTAGTGATACATTTTGGGATAGTACCTAAAGTTTAAAGCAGAAATTGGGGCACTTTTGAAATTTTCATTTTTGACCAAAATCGACAGGTCCGGGGCTTAGGGAATTTCTCATATGCCACAAAACGGTTGAAGATCCTGTTCAAAAATGATGCTCCGAAATCAACTTCTGTCACCTCAGTGATACATTTTGGGATAGTACCTAAAGTTTAAAGCAGAAATTGGGGCACTTTTGACATTTTCATTTTTGACCAAAATCGACAGGTCTGGGGCTTAGGGAATTTCTCATATGCCACAAAACGGTTGAAGCTTCTGTTCAAAAATGATGATCCGAAATCACTTCTGTCACCTTAGTGATACATTTTGGGATAGTACCTAAAGTTTAAAGCAGAAATTGGGGCACTTTTGACATTTTCATTTTTGACCAAAATCGACAGGTCTGGGGCTTAGGGAATTTCTCATATGCCACAAAACGGTTGAAGCTCCTGTTCAAAAATGATGCTCCGAAATCACTTCTGTCACCTTAGTGATACATTTTGGGATAGTACCTAAAGTTTAAAGCAGAAATTGGGGCACTTTTGAAATTTACATTTTTGACCAAAATCGACAGGTTCGGGGTTTAGGGAATTTCTCATATGCCACAAAACGGTTGAAGCACCTGTTCAAAAATGATGCTCCGAAATCAACTTCTGTCACCTCAGTGATACATTTTGGGATAGTACCTAAAGTTTAAAGCAGAAATTGGGGCACTTTTGAAATTTTCATTTTTGACCAAAATCAACAGGTCCGGGGCTTAGGGAATTTCTCATATGCCACAAAACGGTTGAAGCACCTGTTCAAAAATGATGCTCCGAATTCAACTTTTGTCACCTTAGTGATACATTTTGGGATAGTACCTAAAGTTTAAAGCAGAAATTGGGGCACTTTTGAAATTTTCATTTTTGACCAAAATCGACATGTTCGCGGCTTAGGGAATTTTTCATATGCCACAAAACGGTTGAAGCTCCTGTTCAAAAATTATGCTCCAAAATCAACTTCTGTCACCTTAGTGATACATTTTGGGATAGTACCTAAAGTTTAAAGCAGAAATTGGGGCACTTTTGAAATTTTCATTTTTGACCAAAATCGACAGGTCTGGGGCTTAGGGAATTTCTCATATGCCACAAAACGGTTGAAGCTCCTGTTCAAAAATGATGCTCCGAAATCACTTCTGTCACCTTAGTGATACATTTTGGGATAGTACCTAAAGTTTAAAGCAGAAATTGGGGAACTTTTGAAATTTTCAATTTTGACCAAAATCGACAGGTCCGGGGCTTAGGGAATTTCTCATATGCCACAAAACGGTTGAAGCTCCTGTTCAAAAATGATGCTCCGAAATCAACTTCTGTCACCTTTGTGATACATTTTGGGATCGTACCTAAAGTTTAAAGCAGAAATTGGGGCACTTTTGAAATTTACATTTAGACCAAAATCGTCAGGTCCGGGGCTTAGGGAATTTCTCATATGCCACAAAACGGTTAAAGCTCCTATTCAAAAATGATGCTCCGAAATCAACTTCTGTCACCTTAGTGATACATTTTGGGATAGTACCTAAAGTTTAAAGCAGAAATTGGGGCACTTTTGAAATTTTCATTTTTGACCAAAATCGACAGGTCCGGGGCTTAGGGAATTTCTCATATGCCACAAAACGGTTGAAACTCCTGTTCAAAAATGATGCTCCTAAATCAACTTCTGTCACCTTAGTGATACATTTTGGGATAGTACCTAAAGTTTAAAGCAGAAATTGGGGAACTTTTGAAATTTTCATTTTTGACCAAAATCGACAGGTCCGGGGCTTACGGAATTTCTCATATGCCACAAAACGGTTGAAGCTCCTGTTCAAAAATGATGCTCCGAAATCAACTTCTGTCACCTTAGTGATACATTTTGGGATAGTACCTAAAGTTTAAAGCAGAAATTGGGGAACTTTTGAAATTTTCATTTTTGACCAAAATCGACAGGTCCGGGGCTTAGGGAATTTCTCATATGCCACAAAACGGTTGAAGCTCCAGTTCAAAAATGATGCTCCAAAATCAACTTCTGTCACCTTAGTGATACATTTTGGGACAGTACCTAAAGTTTAAAGCAGAAATTGGGGCACTTTTGAAATTTTCATTTTTGACCAAAATTGACAGGTCCGGTTCTTAGGGAATTTCTCATATGCCACAAAATGGTTGAAACTCCTGTTCAAATATAATGCTCCGAAATCAACTTCTGTCACCTTAGTGATATATTTTGGGATAGTACCTAAAGTTTAAAGCAGAAATTGGGGCACTTTTGAAATTTTCATTTTTGACCAAAATCGACAGGTCCGGGGCTTAGGGAATTTCTCATATGCCACAAAACGGTTGAAGCTCCTGTTAAAAAATGATGCTCCGAAATCAACTTCTGTCACCTTAGTGATACATTTTGGGATAGTACCTAAAGTTTAAAGCATAAATTGGGGCACTTTTAAAATTTTCATTTTTGACCAAAATCGACAGGTCCGGGGCTTAGGGAATTTCTCATATGCCACAAAACGGTTGAAGCTCCTGTTCAAAAATGATGCTCCGAAATCAACTTCTGTCACCTTAGTGATACATTTTGGGATAGTACCTAAAGTTTAAAGCAGAAATTGGGGCACTTTTGAAATATTCATTTTTGACCAAAATCGACAGGTCCGGAGCTTAGGGAATTTCTCATATGCCACAAAACGGTTGAAGATCCTGTTCAAAAATGATGCTCCGAAATCAACTTCTGTCACCTTAGTGATACATTTTGGGATAGTACCTAAAGTTTAAAGCAGAAATTGGGGCACTTTTGAAATTTTCATTTTTGACCAAAATCGACAGGTTCGGGGCTTAGGGAATTTCTCATATGCCACAAAACGGTTGAAGCACCTGTTCAAAAATGATGCTCCGAATTCAACTTTTGTCACCTTAGTGATACATTTTGGGATAGTACCTAAAGTTTAAAGCAGAAATTGGGGCACTTTTG
Organism: Pseudophryne corroboree; assembly: GCF_028390025.1. Taxonomy (NCBI): domain Eukaryota; kingdom Metazoa; phylum Chordata; class Amphibia; order Anura; family Myobatrachidae; genus Pseudophryne; species Pseudophryne corroboree. Next base: position 11,115 of record NW_026970501.1, read on the forward strand.
AAATTTTCATTTTTGACCAAAATCGACATGTTCGCGGCTTAGGGAATTTTTCATATGCCACAAAACGGTTGAAGCTCCTGTTCAAAAATGATGCTCCGAAATCACTTCTGTCACCTTAGTGATACATTTTGGGATAGTACCTAAAGTTTAAAGCAGAAATTGGGGAACTTTTGAAATTTCCAATTTTGACCAAAATCGACAGGTCCGGGGCTTAGGGAATTTCTCATATGCCACAAAACGGTTAAAGCTCCTGTTCAAAAATGATGCTCCGAAATCAACTTCTGTCACCTTAGTGATACATTTTGGGATAGTACCTAAAGTTTAAAGCAGAAATTGGGGAACTTTTGAAATTTTCATTTTTGACCAAAATCGACAGGTCCGGGGCTTAGGGAATTTCTCATATGCCACAAAACGGTTGAAACTCCTGTTCAAAAATAATGCTCCGAAGTCAACTTCTGTCACCTTAGTGATACATTTTGGGATAGTACCTAAAGTTTAAAGCAGAAATTGGGGCACTTTTGTAATTTTCATTTTTGACCAAAATCGACAGGTCCGAGGCTTAGGGAATTTTTCATATGCCACAAAACGGTTGAAGCTCCTGTTCAAAAATGATGCTCCAAAATCAACTTCTGTCACCTTAGTGATACATTTTGGGATAGTACCTAAAGTTTAAAGCAGAAATTTGGGCACTTTTGAATTTTTTATTTTTGACCAAAATCGACAGGTCCGGGGCTTAGGGAATTTTTCATATGCCACAAAACGGTTGAAGCTCCTGTTCAAAAATGATGCTCCAAAATCAACTTCTGTCACCTTACTGATACATTTTGGGATAGTACCTAAAGTTTAAAGCAGAAATTGGGGCACTTTTGAAATTTTCATTTTTGACCAAAATCAACAGGTTCGGGGCTTAGGGAATTTCTCATATGCCACAAAACGGTTGAAGCACCTGTTCAAAAATGATGCTCCGAAATCAACTTCTGTCACCTCAGTGATACATTTTGAGATAGTACCTAAAGTTTAAAGCATAAATTGGGGCACTTTTTAAATTTTCATTTTTGACCAAAATCGACAGGTCCGGGGCTTAGGGAATTTCTCATATGCCACAAAACGGTTGAAGCTCCTGTTCAAAAATGATGCTCCGAAATCAACTTCTGTCACCTTAGTGATACATTCTGGGATAGTACCTAAAGTTTAAAGCAGAAATTGGGGCACTTTTGAAATTTTCATTTTTGACCAAAATCGACAGGTCCGGGGCTTAGGGAATTTCTCATATGCCACAAAACGGTTGAAGCTCCTGTTCAAAAATGATGCTCCGAAATCAACTTCTGTCACCTTAGTGATACATTTTGGGATAGTACCTAAAGTTTAAAGCAGAAATTGGGGCACTTTTGAAATTTTCATTTTTGACCAAAATCGACAGGTCCGGGGCTTAGGGAATTTCTCATATGCCACAAAACGGTTGAAGATCCTGTTCAAAAATGATGCTCCGAAATCAACTTCTGTCACCTCAGTGATACATTTTGGGATAGTACCTAAAGTTTAAAGCAGAAATTGGGGCACTTTTGACATTTTCATTTTTGACCAAAATCGACAGGTCTGGGGCTTAGGGAATTTCTCATATGCCACAAAACGGTTGAAGCTTCTGTTCAAAAATGATGATCCGAAATCACTTCTGTCACCTTAGTGATACATTTTGGGATAGTACCTAAAGTTTAAAGCAGAAATTGGGGCACTTTTGACATTTTCATTTTTGACCAAAATCGACAGGTCTGGGGCTTAGGGAATTTCTCATATGCCACAAAACGGTTGAAGCTCCTGTTCAAAAATGATGCTCCGAAATCACTTCTGTCACCTTAGTGATACATTTTGGGATAGTACCTAAAGTTTAAAGCAGAAATTGGGGCACTTTTGAAATTTACATTTTTGACCAAAATCGACAGGTTCGGGGTTTAGGGAATTTCTCATATGCCACAAAACGGTTGAAGCACCTGTTCAAAAATGATGCTCCGAAATCAACTTCTGTCACCTCAGTGATACATTTTGGGATAGTACCTAAAGTTTAAAGCAGAAATTGGGGCACTTTTGAAATTTTCATTTTTGACCAAAATCAACAGGTCCGGGGCTTAGGGAATTTCTCATATGCCACAAAACGGTTGAAGCACCTGTTCAAAAATGATGCTCCGAATTCAACTTCTGTCACCTTAGTGATACATTTTGGGATAGTACCTAAAGTTTAAAGCAGAAATTGGGGCACTTTTGAAATTTTCATTTTTGACCAAAATCGACAGGTCTGGGGCTTAGGGAATTTCTCATATGCCACAAAACGGTTGAAGCTCCTGTTCAAAAATGATGCTCCGAAATCACTTCTGTCACCTTAGTGATACATTTTGGGATAGTACCTAAAGTTTAAAGCAGAAATTGGGGAACTTTTGAAATTTTCAATTTTGACCAAAATCGACAGGTCCGGGGCTTAGGGAATTTCTCATATGCCACAAAACGGTTGAAGCTCCTGTTCAAAAATGATGCTCCGAAATCAACTTCTGTCACCTTTGTGATACATTTTGGGATCGTACCTAAAGTTTAAAGCAGAAATTGGGGCACTTTTGAAATTTACATTTAGACCAAAATCGTCAGGTCCGGGGCTTAGGGAATTTCTCATATGCCACAAAACGGTTAAAGCTCCTATTCAAAAATGATGCTCCGAAATCAACTTCTGTCACCTTAGTGATACATTTTGGGATAGTACCTAAAGTTTAAAGCAGAAATTGGGGCACTTTTGAAATTTTCATTTTTGACCAAAATCGACAGGTCCGGGGCTTAGGGAATTTCTCATATGCCACAAAACGGTTGAAACTCCTGTTCAAAAATGATGCTCCTAAATCAACTTCTGTCACCTTAGTGATACATTTTGGGATAGTACCTAAAGTTTAAAGCAGAAATTGGGGAACTTTTGAAATTTTCATTTTTGACCAAAATCGACAGGTCCGGTGCTTACGGAATTTCTCATATGCCACAAAACGGTTGAAGCTCCTGTTCAAAAATGATGCTCCGAAATCAACTTCTGTCACCTTAGTGATACATTTTGGGATAGTACCTAAAGTTTAAAGCAGAAATTGGGGAACTTTTGAAATTTTCATTTTTGACCAAAATCGACAGGTCCGGGGCTTAGGGAATTTCTCATATGCCACAAAACGGTTGAAGCTCCAGTTCAAAAATGATGCTCCAAAATCAACTTCTGTCACCTTAGTGATACATTTTGGGACAGTACCTAAAGTTTAAAGCAGAAATTGGGGCACTTTTGAAATTTTCATTTTTGACCAAAATCGACAGGTCCGGGGCTTAGGGAATTTCTCATATGCCACAAAATGGTTGAAACTCCTGTTCAAAAATAATGCTCCGAAATCAACTTCTGTCACCTTAGTGATATATTTTGGGATAGTACCTAAAGTTTAAAGCAGAAATTGGGGCACTTTTGAAATTTTCATTTTTGACCAAAATCGACAGGTCCGGGGCTTAGGGAATTTCTCATATGCCACAAAACGGTTGAAGCTCCTGTTAAAAAATGATGCTCCGAAATCAACTTCTGTCACCTTAGTGATACATTTTGGGATAGTACCTAAAGTTTAAAGCATAAATTGGGGCACTTTTTAAATTTTCATTTTTGACCAAAATCGACAGGTCCGGGGCTTAGGGAATTTCTCATATGCCACAAAACGGTTGAAGCTCCTGTTCAAAAATGATGCTCCGAAATCAACTTCTGTCACCTTAGTGATACATTTTGGGATAGTACCTAAAGTTTAAAGCAGAAATTGGGGCACTTTTGAAATATTCATTTTTGACCAAAATCGACAGGTCCGGAGCTTAGGGAATTTCTCATATGCCACAAAACGGTTGAAGATCCTGTTCAAAAATGATGCTCCGAAATCAACTTCTGTCACCTTAGTGATACATTTTGGGATAGTACCTAAAGTTTAAAGCAGAAATTGGGGCACTTTTGAAATTTTCATTTTTGACCAAAATCGACAGGTTCGGGGCTTAGGGAATTTCTCATATGCCACAAAACGGTTGAAGCACCTGTTCAAAAATGATGCTCCGAATTCAACTTTTGTCACCTTAGTGATACATTTTGGGATAGTACCTAAAGTTTAAAGCAGAAATTGGGGCACTTTTGAAATTTTCATTTTTGACCAAAATCGACATGTTCGCGGCTTAGGGAATTTTTCATATGCCACAAAACGGTTGAAGCTCCTGTTCAAAAATGATGCTCCGAAATCACTTCTGTCACCTTAGTGATACATTTTGGGATAGTACCTAAAGTTTAAAGCAGAAATTGGGGAACTTTTGAAATTTTCAATTTTGACCAAAATCGACAGGTCCGGGGCTTAGGGAATTTCTCATATGCCACAAAACGGTTAAAGCTCCTGTTCAAAAATGATGCTCCGAAATCAACTTCTGTCACCTTAGTGATACATTTTGGGATAGTACCTAAAGTTTAAAGCAGAAATTGGGGAACTTTTGAAATTTTCATTTTTGACCAAAATCGACAGGTCCGGGGCTTAGGGAATTTCTCATATGCCACAAAACGGTTGAAACTCCTGTTCAAAAATGATGCTCCAAAATCAACTTCTGTCACCTTAGTGATACATTTTGGGATAGTACCTAAAGTTTAAAGCAGAAATTTGGGCACTTTTGAATTTTTTATTTTTGACCAAAATCGACAGGTCCGGGGCTTAGGGAATTTTTCATATGCCACAAAACGGTTGAAGCTCCTGTTCAAAAATGATGCTCCAAAATCAACTTCTGTCACCTTACTGATACATTTTGGGATAGTACCTAAAGTTTAAAGCAGAAATTGGGGCACTTTTGAAATTTTCATTTTTGACCAAAATCAACAGGTTCGGGGCTTAGGGAATTTCTCATATGCCACAAAACGGTTGAAGCACCTGTTCAAAAATGATGCTCCGAAATCAACTTCTGTCACCTCAGTGATACATTTTGAGATAGTACCTAAAGTTTAAAGCATAAATTGGGGCACTTTTTAAATTTTCATTTTTGACCAAAATCGACAGGTCCGGGGCTTAGGGAAATTCTCATATGCCACAAAACGGTTGAAGCTCCTGTTCAAAAATGATGCTCCTAAATCAACTTCTGTCACCTTAGTGATACATTTTGGGATAGTACCTAAAGTTTAAAGCAGAAATTGGGGCACTTTTGAAATTTACATTTTTGACCAAAATCGACAGGTCCGGGGCTTAGGGAATTTCTCATATGCCACAAAACGGTTGAAGCTCCTGTTCAAAAATGATGCTCCGAAATCAACTTCTGTCACCTTAGTGATACATTCTGGGATAGTACCTAAAGTTTAAAGCAGAAATTGGGGCACTTTTGAAATTTTCATTTTTGACCAAAATCGACAGGTCCGGGGCTTAGGGAATTTCTCATATGCCACAAAACGGTTGAAGCTCCTGTTCAAAAATGATGCTCCGAAATCAACTTCTGTCACCTTAGTGATACATTTTGGGATAGTACCTAAAGTTTAAAGCAGAAATTGGGGCACTTTTGAAATTTTCATTTTTGACCAAAATCGACAGGTCCGGGGCTTAGGGAATTTCTCATATGCCACAAAACGGTTGAAGATCCTGTTCAAAAATGATGCTCCGAAATCAACTTCTGTCACCTCAGTGATACATTTTGGGATAGTACCTAAAGTTTAAAGCAGAAATTGGGGCACTTTTGACATTTTCATTTTTGACCAAAATCGACAGGTCTGGGGCTTAGGGAATTTCTCATATGCCACAAAACGGTTGAAGCTTCTGTTCAAAAATGATGATCCGAAATCACTTCTGTCACCTTAGTGATACATTTTGGGATAGTACCTAAAGTTTAAAGCAGAAATTGGGGCACTTTTGACATTTTCATTTTTGACCAAAATCGACAGGTCTGGGGCTTAGGGAATTTCTCATATGCCACAAAACGGTTGAAGCTCCTGTTCAAAAATGATGCTCCGAAATCACTTCTGTCACCTTAGTGATACATTTTGGGATAGTACCTAAAGTTTAAAGCAGAAATTGGGGCACTTTTGAAATTTACATTTTTGACCAAAATCGACAGGTTCGGGGTTTAGGGAATTTCTCATATGCCACAAAACGGTTGAAGCACCTGTTCAAAAATGATGCTCCGAAATCAACTTCTGTCACCTCAGTGATACATTTTGGGATAGTACCTAAAGTTTAAAGCAGAAATTGGGGCACTTTTGAAATTTTCATTTTTGACCAAAATCAACAGGTCCGGGGCTTAGGGAATTTCTCATATGCCACAAAACGGTTGAAGCACCTGTTCAAAAATGATGCTCCGAATTCAACTTTTGTCACCTTAGTGATACATTTTGGGATAGTACCTAAAGTTTAAAGCAGAAATTGGGGCACTTTTGAAATTTTCATTTTTGACCAAAATCGACATGTTCGCGGCTTAGGGAATTTTTCATATGCCACAAAACGGTTGAAGCTCCTGTTCAAAAATTATGCTCCAAAATCAACTTCTGTCACCTTAGTGATACATTTTGGGATAGTACCTAAAGTTTAAAGCAGAAATTGGGGCACTTTTGAAATTTTCATTTTTGACCAAAATCGACAGGTCTGGGGCTTAGGGAATTTCTCATATGCCACAAAACGGTTGAAGCTCCTGTTCAAAAATGATGCTCCGAAATCACTTCTGTCACCTTAGTGATACATTTTGGGATAGTACCTAAAGTTTAAAGCAGAAATTGGGGAACTTTTGAAATTTTCAATTTTGACCAAAATCGACAGGTCCGGGGCTTAGGGAATTTCTCATATGCCACAAAACGGTTGAAGCTCCTGTTCAAAAATGATGCTCCGAAATCAACTTCTGTCACCTTTGTGATACATTTTGGGATCGTACCTAAAGTTTAAAGCAGAAATTGGGGCACTTTTGAAATTTACATTTAGACCAAAATCGTCAGGTCCGGGGCTTAGGGAATTTCTCATATGCCACAAAACGGTTAAAGCTCCTATTCAAAAATGATGCTCCGAAATCAACTTCTGTCACCTTAGTGATACATTTTGGGATAGTACCTAAAGTTTAAAGCAGAAATTGGGGCACTTTTGAAATTTTCATTTTTGACCAAAATCGACAGGTCCGGGGCTTAGGGAATTTCTCATATGCCACAAAACGGTTGAAGCTCCTGTTCAAAAATGATGCTCCGAAATCAACTTCTGTCACCTTAGTGATACATTTTGGGATAGTACCTAAAGTTTAAAGCAGAAATTGGGGAACTTTTGAAATTTTCATTTTTGACCAAAATCGACAGGTCCGGGGCTTAGGGAATTTCTCATATGCCACAAAACGGTTGAAGCTCCAGTTCAAAAATGATGCTCCAAAATCAACTTCTGTCACCTTAGTGATACATTTTGGGATAGTACCTAAAGTTTAAAGCAGAAATTGGGGCACTTTTGAAATTTTCATTTTTGACCAAAATCGACAGGTCCGGGGCTTAGGGAATTTCTCATATGCCACAAAATGGTTGAAACTCCTGTTCAAAAATAATGCTCCGAAATCAACTTCTGTCACCTTAGTGATATATTTTGGGATAGTACCTAAAGTTTAAAGCAGAAATTGGGGCACTTTTGAAATTTTCATTTTTGACCAAAATCGACAGGTCCGGGGCTTAGGGAATTTCTCATATGCCACAAAACGGTTGAAGCTCCTGTTAAAAAATGATGCTCCGAAATCAACTTCTGTCACCTTAGTGATACATTTTGGGATAGTACCTAAAGTTTAAAGCATAAATTGGGGCACTTTTTAAATTTTCATTTTTGACCAAAATCGACAGGTCCGGGGCTTAGGGAATTTCTCATATGCCACAAAACGGTTGAAGCTCCTGTTCAAAAATGATGCTCCGAAATCAACTTCTGTCACCTTAGTGATACATTTTGGGATAGTACCTAAAGTTTAAAGCAGAAATTGGGGCACTTTTGAAATATTCATTTTTGACCAAAATCGACAGGTCCGGGGCTTAGGGAATTTCTCATATGCCACAAAACGGTTGAAGATCCTGTTCAAAAATGATGCTCCGAAATCAACTTCTGTCACCTTAGTGATACATTTTGGGATAGTACCTAAAGTTTAAAGCAGAAATTGGGGCACTTTTGAAATTTTCATTTTTGACCAAAATCGACAGGTTCGGGGCTTAGGGAATTTCTCATATGCCACAAAACGGTTGAAGCACCTGTTCAAAAATGATGCTCCGAATTCAACTTTTGTCACCTTAGTGATACATTTTGGGATAGTACCTAAAGTTTAAAGCAGAAATTGGGGCACTTTTGAAATTTTCATTTTTGACCAAAATCGACATGTTCGCGGCTTAGGGAATTTTTCATATGCCACAAAACGGTTAAAGCTCCTGTTCAAAAATGATGCTCCGAAATCACTTCTGTCACCTTAGTGATACATTTTGGGATAGTACCTAAAGTTTAAAGCAGAAATTGGGGAACTTTTGAAATTTTCAATTTTGACCAAAATCGACAGGTCCGGGGCTTAGGGAATTTCTCATATGCCACAAAACGGTTAAAGCTCCTGTTCAAAAATGATGCTCCGAAATCAACTTCTGTCACCTTAGTGATACATTTTGGGATAGTACCTAAAGTTTAAAGCAGAAATTGGGGCACTTTTGAAATTTTCATTTTTGACCAAAATCAACAGGTCCGGGGCTTAGGGAATTTCTCATATGCCACAAAACGGTTGAAGCACCTGTTCAAAAATGATGCTCCGAATTCAACTTTTGTCACCTTAGTGATACATTTTGGGATAGTACCTAAAGTTTAAAGCAGAAATTGGGGCACTTTTGAAATTTTCATTTTTGACCAAAATCGACATGTTCGCGGCTTAGGGAATTTTTCATATGCCACAAAACGGTTGAAGCTCCTGTTCAAAAATTATGCTCCAAAATCAACTTCTGTCACCTTAGTGATACATTTTGGGATAGTACCTAAAGTTTAAAGCAGAAATTGGGGCACTTTTGAAATTTTCATTTTTGACCAAAATCGACAGGTCTGGGGCTTAGGGAATTTCTCATATGCCACAAAACGGTTGAAGCTCCTGTTCAAAAATGATGCTCCGAAATCACTTCTGTCACCTTAGTGATACATTTTGGGATAGTACCTAAAGTTTAAAGCAGAAATTGGGGAACTTTTGAAATTTTCAATTTTGACCAAAATCGACAGGTCCGGGGCTTAGGGAATTTCTCATATGCCACAAAACGGTTGAAGCTCCTGTTCAAAAATGATGCTCCGAAATCAACTTCTGTCACCTTTGTGATACATTTTGGGATCGTACCTAAAGTTTAAAGCAGAAATTGGGGCACTTTTGAAATTTACATTTAGACCAAAATCGTCAGGTCCGGGGCTTAGGGAATTTCTCATATGCCACAAAACGGTTAAAGCTCCTATTCAAAAATGATGCTCCGAAATCAACTTCTGTCACCTTAGTGATACATTTTGGGATAGTACCTAAAGTTTAAAGCAGAAATTGGGGCACTTTTGAAATTTTCATTTTTGACCAAAATCGACAGGTCCGGGGCTTAGGGAATTTCTCATATGCCACAAAACGGTTGAAACTCCTGTTCAAAAATGATGCTCCTAAATCAACTTCTGTCACCTTAGTGATACATTTTGGGATAGTACCTAAAGTTTAAAGCAGAAATTGGGGAACTTTTGAAATTTTCATTTTTGACCAAAATCGACAGGTCCGGGGCTTACGGAATTTCTCATATGCCACAAAACGGTTGAAGCTCCTGTTCAAAAATGATGCTCCGAAATCAACTTCTGTCACCTTAGTGATACATTTTGGGATAGTACCTAAAGTTTAAAGCAGAAATTGGGGAACTTTTGAAATTTTCATTTTTGACCAAAATCGACAGGTCCGGGGCTTAGGGAATTTCTCATATGCCACAAAACGGTTGAAGCTCCAGTTCAAAAATGATGCTCCAAAATCAACTTCTGTCACCTTAGTGATACATTTTGGGATAGTACCTAAAGTTTAAAGCAGAAATTGGGGCACTTTTGAAATTTTCATTTTTGACCAAAATCGACAGGTCCGGGGCTTAGGGAATTTCTCATATGCAACAAAATGGTTGAAACTCCTGTTCAAAAATAATGCTCCGAAATCAACTTCTGTCACCTTAGTGATATATTTTGGGATAGTACCTAAAGTTTAAAGCAGAAATTGGGGCACTTTTGAAATTTTCATTTTTGACCAAAATCGACAGGTCCGGGGCTTAGGGAATTTCTCATATGCCACAAAACGGTTGAAGCTCCTGTTAAAAAATGATGCTCCGAAATCAACTTCTGTCACCTTAGTGATACATTTTGGGATAGTACCTAAAGTTTAAAGCATAAATTGGGGCACTTTTTAAATTTTCATTTTTGACCAAAATCGACAGGTCCGGGGCTTAGGGAATTTCTCATATGCCACAAAACGGTTGAAGCTCCTGTTCAAAAATGATGCTCCGAAATCAACTTCTGTCACCTTAGTGATACATTTTGGGATAGTACCTAAAGTTTAAAGCAGAAATTGGGGCACTTTTGAAATATTCATTTTTGACCAAAATCGACAGGTCCGGGGCTTAGGGAATTTCTCATATGCCACAAAACGGTTGAAGATCCTGTTCAAAAATGATGCTCCGAAATCAACTTCTGTCACCTTAGTGATACATTTTGGGATAGTACCTAAAGTTTAAAGCAGAAATTGGGGCACTTTTGAAATTTTCATTTTTGACCAAAATCGACAGGTTCGGGGCTTAGGGAATTTCTCATATGCCACAAAACGGTTGAAGCACCTGTTCAAAAATGATGCTCCGAATTCAACTTTTGTCACCTTAGTGATACATTTTGGGATAGTACCTAAAGTTTAAAGCAGAAATTGGGGCACTTTTGAAATTTTCATTTTTGACCAAAATCGACATGTTCGCGGCTTAGGGAATTTTTCATATGCCACAAAACGGTTAAAGCTCCTGTTCAAAAATGATGCTCCGAAATCACTTCTGTCACCTTAGTGATACATTTTGGGATAGTACCTAAAGTTTAAAGCAGAAATTGGGGAACTTTTGAAATTTTCAATTTTGACCAAAATCGACAGGTCCGGGGCTTAGGGAATTTCTCATATGCCACAAAACGGTTAAAGCTCCTGTTCAAAAATGATGCTCCGAAATCAACTTCTGTCACCTTAGTGATACATTTTGGGATAGTACCTAAAGTTTAAAGCAGAAATTGGGGAACTTTTGAAATTTTCATTTTTGACCAAAATCGACAGGTCCGGGGCTTAGGGAATTTCTCATATGCCACAAAACGGTTGAAACTCCTGTTCAAAAATAATGCTCCGAAGTCAACTTCTGTCACCTTAGTGATACATTTTGGGATAGTACCTAAAGTTTAAAGCAGAAATTGGGGCACTTTTGTAATTTTCATTTTTGACCAAAATCGACAGGTCCGAGGCTTAGGGAATTTTTCATATGCCACAAAACGGTTGAAGCTCCTGTTCAAAAATGATGCTCCAAAATCAACTTCTGTCACCTTAGTGATACATTTTGGGATAGTACCTAAAGTTTAAAGCAGAAATTTGGGCACTTTTGAATTTTTTATTTTTGACCAAAATCGACAGGTCCGGGGCTTAGGGAATTTTTCATATGCCACAAAACGGTTGAAGCTCCTGTTCAAAAATGATGCTCCAAAATCAACTTCTGTCACCTTAGTGATACATTTTGGGATAGTACCTAAAGTTTAAAGCAGAAATTGGGGCACTTTTGAAATTTTCATTTTTGACCAAAATCAACAGGTTCGGGGCTTAGGGAATTTCTCATATGCCACAAAACGGTTGAAGCACCTGTTCAAAAATGATGCTCCGAAATCAACTTCTGTCACCTCAGTGATACATTTTGAGATAGTACCTAAAGTTTAAAGCATAAATTGGGGCACTTTTTAAATTTTCATTTTTGACCAAAATCGACAGGTCCGGGGCTTAGGGAAATTCTCATATGCCACAAAACGGTTGAAGCTCCTGTTCAAAAATGATGCTCCTAAATCAACTTCTGTCACCTTAGTGATACATTTTGGGATAGTACCTAAAGTTTAAAGCAGAAATTGGGGCACTTTTGAAATTTACATTTTTGACCAAAATCGACAGGTCCGGGGCTTAGGGAATTTCTCATATGCCACAAAACGGTTGAAGCTCCTGTTCAAAAATGATGCTCCGAAATCAACTTCTGTCACCTTAGTGATACATTCTGGGATAGTACCTAAAGTTTAAAGCAGAAATTGGGGCACTTTTGAAATTTTCATTTTTGACCAAAATCGACAGGTCCGGGGCTTAGGGAATTTCTCATATGCCACAAAACGGTTGAAGCTCCTGTTCAAAAATGATGCTCCGAAATCAACTTCTGTCACCTTAGTGATACATTTTGGGATAGTACCTAAAGTTTAAAGCAGAAATTGGGGCACTTTTGAAATTTTCATTTTTGACCAAAATCGACAGGTCCGGGGCTTAGGGAATTTCTCATATGCCACAAAACGGTTGAAGATCCTGTTCAAAAATGATGCTCCGAAATCAACTTCTGTCACCTCAGTGATACATTTTGGGATAGTACCTAAAGTTTAAAGCAGAAATTGGGGCACTTTTGACATTTTCATTTTTGACCAAAATCGACAGGTCTGGGGCTTAGGGAATTTCTCATATGCCACAAAACGGTTGAAGCTTCTGTTCAAAAATGATGATCCGAAATCACTTCTGTCACCTTAGTGATACATTTTGGGATAGTACCTAAAGTTTAAAGCAGAAATTGGGGCACTTTTGACATTTTCATTTTTGACCAAAATCGACAGGTCTGGGGCTTAGGGAATTGCCACAAAACGGTTGAAGCACCTGTTCAAAAATGATGCTCCGAAATCAACTTCTGTCACCTTAGTGATACATTTTGGGATAGTACCTAAAGTTTAAAGCAGAAATTGGGGCACTTTTGAAATTTTAATTTTTGACCAAAATCGACAGGTGCGGGGCTTAGGGAATTTCTCATATGCCACAAAACGGTTGAAGCTCCTGTTCAAAAATAATGCTCCGAAATCAACTTCTGTAACCTTAGTGATACATTTTGGGATAGTAACTAAAGTTTAAAGCAGAAATTGGGGCACTTTTGAAATTTTCATTTTTGACCAAAATCGACAGGTCCGGGGCTTAGGGAATTTCTCATATGCCACAAAACGGTTGAAGCTCCTGTTCAAAAATGATGCTCCGAAATCAACTTCTGTCACCTTAGTGATACATTTTGGTATAGTACCTAAAGTTTAAAGCAGAAATTGGGGCACTTTTGAAATTTTCATTTTTGACCAAAATCGACAGGTCCGGGGCTTAGGGAATTTCTCATATGCCACAAAACGATTGAAGCTCCTGTTCAAAAATGATGCTCCAAAATCAACTTCTGTCACCTTAGTGATACATTTTGGGATAGTACCTAAAGTTTAAAGCAGAAATTGGGGCACTTTTGAAATTTTCATTTTTGACCAAAATCGACAGGTCCGGGGCTTAGGGAATTTCTCATATGCCACAAAACGGTTGAAGCTCCTGTTCAAAAATGATGCTCCTAAATCAACTTCTGTCACCTTAGTGATACATTTTGGGATAGTACCTAAAGTTTAAAGCAGAAATTGGGGCACTTTTGAAATTTTCATTTTTGACCAAAATCGACAGGTTCGGGGCTTAGGGAATTTCTCATATGCCACAAAACGGTTGAAGCACCTGTTCAAAAATGATGCTCCGAAATCAACTTCTGTCACCTCAGTGATACATTTTGGGATAGTACCTAAAGTTTAAAGCAGAAATTGGGGCACTTTTGAAATTTTCATTTTTGACCAAAATCGACAGGTCCGGGGCTTAGGGAATTTCTCATATGCCACAAAACGATTGAAGCTCCTGTTCAAAAATGATGCTCCAAAATCAACTTCTGTCACCTTAGTGATACATTTTGGGATAGTACCTAAAGTTTAAAGCAGAAATTGGGGCACTTTTGAAATTTTCATTTTTGACCAAAATCGACAGGTCCGGGGCTTAGGGAATTTCTCATATGCCACAAAACGGTTGAAGCTCCTGTTCAAAAATGATGCTCCGAAATCAACTTCTGTAACCTTAGTGATACATTTTGGGATAGTAACTAAAGTTTAAAGCAGAAATTGGGGCACTTTTGAAATTTTCATTTTTGACCAAAATCGACAGGTCCGGGGCTTAGGGAATTTCTCATATGCCACAAAACGGTTGAAGCTCCTGTTCAAAAATGATGCTCCGAAATCAACTTCTGTCACCTTAGTGATACATTTTGGGATAGTACCTAAAGTTTAAAGCAGAAATTGGGGCACTTTTTAAATTTTCATTTTTGACCAAAATCGACAGGTCCGGGGCTTAGGGAATTTCTCATATGCCACAAAACGATTGAAGCTCCTGTTCAAAAATGATGCTCCAAAATCAACTTCTGTCACCTTAGTGATACATTTTGGGATAGTACCTAAAGTTTAAAGCAGAAATTGGGTCACTTTTGAAATTTTCATTTTTGACCAAAATCGACAGGTCCGGGGCTTAGGGAATTTCTCATATGCCACAAAACGGTTGAAGCTCCTGTTCAAAAATGATGCTCCTAAATCAACTTCTGTCACCTTAGTGATACATTTTGGGATAGTACCTAAAGTTTAAAGCAGAAATTGGGGCACTTTTGAAATTTTCATTTTTGACCAAAATCGACAGGTGCGGGGCTTAGGGAATTTCTCATATGCCACAAAACGGTTGAAGCTCCTGTTCAAAAATAATGCTCCGAAATCAACTTCTGTAACCTTAGTGATACATTTTGGGATAGTACCTAAAGTTTAAAGCAGAAATTGGTGCACTTTTGAAATTTTCATTTTTGACCAAAATCGACAGGTCCGGGGCTTAGGGAATTTCTCATATGCCACAAAACGGTTGAAGCTCCTGTTCAAAAATGATGCTCCGAAATCAACTTCTGTCACCTTAGTGATACATTTTGGGATAGTACCTAAAGTTTAAAGCAGAAATTGGGGCACTTTTGAAATTTTCATTTTTGACCAAAATCGACAGGTTCGGGGCTTAGGGAATTTCTCATATGCCACAAAACGGTTGAAGCTCCTGTTCAAAAATGATGCTCCGAAATCAACTTCTGTCACCTTAGTGATACATTTTGGGATAGTACCTAAAGTTTAAAGCAGAAATTGGGGCACTTTCGAAATTTTCATTTTTGACCAAAATCGACAGGTCTGGGGCTTAGGGAATTTCTCATATGCCACAAAACGGTTGAAGCTCCTGTTCAAAAATGATGCTCCGAAATCACTTCTGTCACCTTAGTGATACATTTTGGGATAGTACCTAAAGTTTAAAGCAGAAATTGGGGAACTTTTGAAATTTTCATTTTTGACCAAAATCGACAGGTCCGGGGCTTAGGGAATTTCTCATATGCCACAAAACGGTGGAAGCTCCTGTTCAAAAATGATGCTCCGAAATCAACTTCTGTCACCTTAGTGATACATTTTGGGATAGTACCTAAAGTTTAAAGCATAAATTGGGGCACTTTTGAAATTTTCATTTTTGACCAAAATCGACAGGTCCGGGGCTTAGGGAATTTCTCATATGCCACAAAACGGTTGAAGCTCCTGTTCAAAAATGATGCTCCGAAATCAACTTCTGTCACCTTAGTGATACATTTTGGGATAGTACCTAAAGTTTAAAGCAGAAATTGGGGCACTTTTGAAATTTTCATTTTTGACCAAAATCGACAGGTCCGGGGCTTAGGGAATTTCTCATATGCCACAAAACGATTGAAGCTCCTGTTAAAAAATGATGCTCCAAAATCAACTTCTGTCACCTTAGTGATACATTTTGGGATAGTACCTAAAGTTTAAAGCAGAAATTGGGGCACTTTTGAAATTTTCATTTTTGACCAAAATCGACAGGTCCGGGGCTTAGGGAATTTCTCATATGCCACAAAACGGTTGAAGCTCCTGTTCAAAAATGATGCTCCTAAATCAACTTCTGTCACCATAGTGATACATTTTGGGATAGTACCTAAAGTTTAAAGCAGAAATTGGGGCACTTTTGAAATTTTCATTTTTGACCAAAATCGACAGGTGCGGGGCTTAGGGAATTTCTCATATGCCACAAAACGGTTGAAGCTCCTGTTCAAAAATAATGCTCCGAAATCAACTTCTGTCACCTTAGTGATACATTTTGGGATAGTACCTAAAGTTTAAAGCAGAAATTGGGGCACTTTTGAAATTTCCATTTTTGACCAAAATCGACAGGTCCGGGGCTTAGGGAATTTCTCATATGCCACAAAACGGTTGAAGCTCCTGTTCAAAAATGATGCTCCGAAATCAACTTCTGTCACCTTAGTGATACATTTTGGGATAGTACCTAAAGTTTAAAGCAGAAATTGGGGCACTTTTGAAATTTTCATTTTTGACCAAAATCGACAGGTCCGGGGCTTAGGGAATTTCTCATATGCCACAAAACGGTTGAAGCTCCTGTTCAAAAATGATGCTCCGAAATCAACTTCTGTCACCTTAGTGATACATTTTGGGATAGTACCTAAAGTTTAAAGCAGAAATTGGGGCACTTTCGAAATTTTCATTTTTGACCAAAATCGACAGGTCTGGGGCTTAGGGAATTTCTCATATGCCACAAAACGGTTGAAGCTCCTGTTCAAAAATTTTGCTCCGAAATCACTTCTGTCACCTTAGTGATACATTTTGGGATAGTACCTAAAGTTTAAAGCAGAAATTGGGGCACTTTTGAAATTTTCATTTTTGACCAAAATCGACAGGTCCGGGGCTTAGGGAATTTCTCATATGCCACAAAACGGTTGAAGCACCTGTTCAAAAATGATGCTCCGAAATCAACTTCTGTCACCTCAGTGATACATTTTGGGATAGTACCTAAAGTTTAAAGCAGAAATTGGGGCACTTTTGAAATTTTCATTTTTGACCAAAATCGACAGGTCCGGGGCTTAGGGAATTTCTCATATGCCACAAAACGATTGAAGCTCCTGTTCAAAAATGATGCTCCAAAATCAACTTCTGTCACCTTAGTGATACATTTTGGGATAGTACCTAAAGTTTAAAGCAGAAATTGGGGCACTTTTGAAATTTTCATTTTTGACCAAAATCGACAGGTCCGGGGCTTAGGGAATTTCTCATATGCCACAAAACGGTTGAAGCTCCTGTTCAAAAATGATGCTCCGAAATCAACTTCTGTAACCTTAGTGATACATTTTGGGATAGTAACTAAAGTTTAAAGCAGAAATTGGGGCACTTTTGAAATTTTCATTTTTGACCAAAATCGACAGGTCCGGGGCTTAGGGAATTTCTCATATGCCACAAAACGGTTGAAGCTCCTGTTCAAAAATGATGCTCCGAAATCAACTTCTGTCACCTTAGTGATACATTTTGGGATAGTACCTAAAGTTTAAAGCAGAAATTGGGGCACTTTTTAAATTTTCATTTTTGACCAAAATCGACAGGTCCGGGGCTTAGGGAATTTCTCATATGCCACAAAACGATTGAAGCTCCTGTTCAAAAATGATGCTCCAAAATCAACTTCTGTCACCTTAGTGATACATTTTGGGATAGTACCTAAAGTTTAAAGCAGAAATTGGGTCACTTTTGAAATTTTCATTTTTGACCAAAATCGACAGGTCCGGGGCTTAGGGAATTTCTCATATGCCACAAAACGGTTGAAGCTCCTGTTCAAAAATGATGCTCCTAAATCAACTTCTGTCACCTTAGTGATACATTTTGGGATAGTACCTAAAGTTTAAAGCAGAAATTGGGGCACTTTTGAAATTTTCATTTTTGACCAAAATCGACAGGTGCGGGGCTTAGGGAATTTCTCATATGCCACAAAACGGTTGAAGCTCCTGTTCAAAAATAATGCTCCGAAATCAACTTCTGTAACCTTAGTGATACATTTTGGGATAGTACCTAAAGTTTAAAGCAGAAATTGGTGCACTTTTGAAATTTTCATTTTTGACCAAAATCGACAGGTCCGGGGCTTAGGGAATTTCTCATATGCCACAAAACGGTTGAAGCTCCTGTTCAAAAATGATGCTCCGAAATCAACTTCTGTCACCTTAGTGATACATTTTGGGATAGTACCTAAAGTTTAAAGCAGAAATTGGGGCACTTTTGAAATTTTCATTTTTGACCAAAATCGACAGGTTCGGGGCTTAGGGAATTTCTCATATGCCACAAAACGGTTGAAGCTCCTGTTCAAAAATGATGCTCCGAAATCAACTTCTGTCACCTTAGTGATACATTTTGGGATAGTACCTAAAGTTTAAAGCAGAAATTGGGGCACTTTCGAAATTTTCATTTTTGACCAAAATCGACAGGTCTGGGGCTTAGGGAATTTCTCATATGCCACAAAACGGTTGAAGCTCCTGTTCAAAAATGATGCTCCGAAATCACTTCTGTCACCTTAGTGATACATTTTGGGATAGTACCTAAAGTTTAAAGCAGAAATTGGGGAACTTTTGAAATTTTCATTTTTGACCAAAATCGACAGGTCCGGGGCTTAGGGAATTTCTCATATGCCACAAAACGGTGGAAGCTCCTGTTCAAAAATGATGCTCCGAAATCAACTTCTGTCACCTTAGTGATACATTTTGGGATAGTACCTAAAGTTTAAAGCATAAATTGGGGCACTTTTGAAATTTTCATTTTTGACCAAAATCGACAGGTCCGGGGCTTAGGGAATTTCTCATATGCCACAAAACGGTTGAAGCTCCTGTTCAAAAATGATGCTCCGAAATCAACTTCTGTCACCTTAGTGATACATTTTGGGATAGTACCTAAAGTTTAAAGCAGAAATTGGGGCACTTTTGAAATTTTCATTTTTGACCAAAATCGACAGGTCCGGGGCTTAGGGAATTTCTCATATGCCACAAAACGATTGAAGCTCCTGTTAAAAAATGATGCTCCAAAATCAACTTCTGTCACCTTAGTGATACATTTTGGGATAGTACCTAAAGTTTAAAGCAGAAATTGGGGCACTTTTGAAATTTTCATTTTTGACCAAAATCGACAGGTCCGGGGCTTAGGGAATTTCTCATATGCCACAAAACGGTTGAAGCTCCTGTTCAAAAATGATGCTCCTAAATCAACTTCTGTCACCATAGTGATACATTTTGGGATAGTACCTAAAGTTTAAAGCAGAAATTGGGGCACTTTTGAAATTTTCATTTTTGACCAAAATCGACAGGTGCGGGGCTTAGGGAATTTCTCATATGCCACAAAACGGTTGAAGCTCCTGTTCAAAAATAATGCTCCGAAATCAACTTCTGTCACCTTAGTGATACATTTTGGGATAGTACCTAAAGTTTAAAGCAGAAATTGGGGCACTTTTGAAATTTCCATTTTTGACCAAAATCGACAGGTCCGGGGCTTAGGGAATTTCTCATATGCCACAAAACGGTTGAAGCTCCTGTTCAAAAATGATGCTCCGAAATCAACTTCTGTCACCTTAGTGATACATTTTGGGATAGTACCTAAAGTTTAAAGCAGAAATTGGGGCACTTTTGAAATTTTCATTTTTGACCAAAATCGACAGGTCCGGGGCTTAGGGAATTTCTCATATGCCACAAAACGGTTGAAGCTCCTGTTCAAAAATGATGCTCCGAAATCAACTTCTGTCACCTTAGTGATACATTTTGGGATAGTACCTAAAGTTTAAAGCAGAAATTGGGGCACTTTCGAAATTTTCATTTTTGACCAAAATCGACAGGTCTGGGGCTTAGGGAATTTCTCATATGCCACAAAACGGTTGAAGCTCCTGTTCAAAAATTTTGCTCCGAAATCACTTCTGTCACCTTAGTGATACATTTTGGGATAGTACCTAAAGTTTAAAGCAGAAATTGGGGCACTTTTGAAATTTTCATTTTTGACCAAAATCGACAGGTCCGGGGCTTAGGGAATTTCTCATATGCCACAAAACGGTTGAAGCTCCTGTTCAAAAATGATGCTCCGAAATCAACTTCTGTCACCTTAGTGATACATTTTGGGATAGTACCTAAAGTTTAAAGCAGAAATTGGGGCACTTTTGAAATTTTCATTTTTGACCAAAATCGACAGGTCCGGGGCTTAGGGAATTTCTCATATGCCACAAAACGGTTGAAGCTCCTGTTCAAAAATGATGCTCCGAAATCAACTTCTGTCACCTTAGTGATACATTTTGGGATAG
The DNA here is from genome assembly GCF_028390025.1 of Pseudophryne corroboree. Classification (NCBI taxonomy): domain Eukaryota; kingdom Metazoa; phylum Chordata; class Amphibia; order Anura; family Myobatrachidae; genus Pseudophryne; species Pseudophryne corroboree. The sequence continues at coordinate 31,410 of NW_026970501.1, forward strand.
TACCTAAAGTTTAAAGCAGAAATTGGGGAACTTTTGAAATTTTCATTTTTGACCAAAATCGACAGGTCCGGGGCTTAGGGAATTTCTCATATGCCACAAAACGGTTGAAGCTCCTGTTCAAAAATGATGCTCCGAAATCAACTTCTGTCACCTTAGTGATACATTTTGGGATAGTACCTAAAGTTTAAAGCAGAAATTGGGGAACTTTTGAAATTTTCATTTTTGACCAAAATTGACAGGTCCGGGGCTTAGGGAATTTCTCATATGCCACAAAACGGTTGAAGCTCCTGTTCAAAAATGATGCTCCGAAATCAACTTCTGTCACCTTAGTGATACATTTTGGGATAGTACCTAAAGTTTAAAGCAGAAATTGGGGCACTTTTGAAATTTTCATTTTTGACCAAAATCGACAGGTCCGGGGCTTAGGGAATTTCTCATATGCCACAAAACGGTTGAAGCTCCTGTTCAAAAATAATGCTCCGAAATCAACTTCTGTCACCTTAGTGATACATTTTGGGATAGTACCTAAAGTTTAAAGCAGAAATTGGGGCACTTTTGAAATTTTCATTTTTGACCAAAATCGACAGGTCCGGGGCTTAGGGAATTTCTCATATGCCACAAAACGGTTGAAGCTCCTGTTCAAAAATGATGCTCCAAAATCAACTTCTGTCACCTTAGTGATACATTTTGGGATAGTACCTAAAGTTTAAAGCAGAAATTGGGGCACTTTTGTCATTTTCATTTTTGACCAAAATCGACAGGTCCGGGGCTTAGGAAATTTCTCATATGCCACAAAACGGTTGAAGCTCCTGTTAAAAAATGATGCTCCGAAATCAACTTCTGTCACCTTAGTGATACATTTTGGGATAGTACCTAAAGTTTAAAGCAGAAATTGGGGCACTTTTGAAATTTTCATTTTTGACCAAAATCGACAGGTCCGGGGCTTAGGGAATTTCTCATATGCCACAAAACGGTTGAAGCTCCTGTTCAAAAATAATGCTCCGAAATCAACTTCTGTCACCTTAGTGATACATTTTGGGATAGTACCTAAAGTTTAAAGCAGAAATTGGGGCACTTTTGTAATTTTCATTTTTGACCAAAATCGACAGGTCCGAGGCTTAGGGAATTTTTCATATGCCACAAAACGGTTGAAGCTCCTGTTCAAAAATGATGCTCCAAAATCAACTTCTGTCACCTTAGTGATACATTTTGGGATAGTACCTAAAGTTTAAAGCAGAAATTTGGGCACTTTTGAATTTTTTATTTTTGACCAAAATCGACAGGTCCGGGGCTTAGGGAATTTTTCATATGCCACAAAACGGTTGAAGCTCCTGTTCAAAAATGATGCTCCAAAATCAACTTCTGTCACCTTAGTGATACATTTTGGGATAGTACCTAAAGTTTAAAGCAGAAATTGGGGCACTTTTGAAATTTTCATTTTTGACCAAAATCGACAGGTTCGGGGCTTAGGGAATTTCTCATATGCCACAAAACGGTTGAAGCACCTGTTCAAAAATGATGCTCCGAAATCAACTTCTGTCACCTCAGTGATACATTTTGAGATAGTACCTAAAGTTTAAAGCATAAATTGGGGCACTTTTTAAATTTTCATTTTTGACCAAAATCGACAGGTCCGGGGCTTAGGGAATTTCTCATATGCCACAAAACGGTTGAAGCTCCTGTTCAAAAATGATGCTCCGAAATCAACTTCTGTCACCTTAGTGATACATTTTGGGATAGTACCTAAAGTTTAAAGCAGAAATTGGGGCACTTTTGACATTTTCATTTTTGACCAAAATCGACAGGTCTGGGGCTTAGGGAATTTCTCATATGCCACAAAACGGTTGAAGCTTCTGTTCAAAAATGATGATCCGAAATCACTTCTGTCACCTTAGTGATACATTTTGGGATAGTACCTAAAGTTTAAAGCAGAAATTGGGGCACTTTTGACATTTTCATTTTTGACCAAAATCGACAGGTCTGGGGTTTAGGGAATTTCTCATATGCCACAAAACGGTTGAAGCACCTGTTCAAAAATGATGCTCCGAAATCAACTTCTGTCACCTCAGTGATACATTTTGGGATAGTACCTAAAGTTTAAAGCAGAAATTGGGGCACTTTTGAAATTTTCATTTTTGACCAAAATCAACAGGTCCGGGGCTTAGGGAATTTCTCATATGCCACAAAACGGTTGAAGCACCTGTTCAAAAATGATGCTCCGAATTCAACTTTTGTCACCTTAGTGATACATTTTGGGATAGTACCTAAAGTTTAAAGCAGAAATTGGGGCACTTTTGACATTTTCATTTTTGACCAAAATCGACATGTTCGCGGCTTAGGGAATTTTTCATATGCCACAAAACGGTTGAAGCTCCTGTTCAAAAATTATGCTCCAAAATCAACTTCTGTCACCTTAGTGATACATTTTGGGATAGTACCTAAAGTTTAAAGCAGAAATTGGGGCACTTTTGAAATTTTCATTTTTGACCAAAATCGACAGGTCTGGGGCTTAGGGAATTTCTCATATGCCACAAAACGGTTGAAGCTCCTGTTCAAAAATGATGCTCCGAAATCACTTCTGTCACCTTAGTGATACATTTTGGGATAGTACCTAAAGTTTAAAGCAGAAATTGGGGAACTTTTGAAATTTTCAATTTTGACCAAAATCGACAGGTCCGGGGCTTAGGGAATTTCTCATATGCCACAAAACGGTTGAAGCTCCTGTTCAAAAATGATGCTCCGAAATCAACTTCTGTCACCTTAGTGATACATTTTGGGATAGTACCTAAAGTTTAAAGCAGAAATTGGGGCACTTTCGAAATTTTCATTATTGACCAAAATCGACAGGTCTGGGGCTTAGGGAATTTCTCATATGCCACAAAACGGTTGAAGCTCCTGTTCAAAAATGATGCTCCGAAATCACTTCTGTCACCGTAGTGATACATTTTGGGATAGTACCTAAAGTTTAAAGCAGAAATTGGGGAACTTTTGAAATTTTCATTTTTGACCAAAATCGACAGGTCCGGGGCTTAGGGAATTTCTCATATGCCACAAAACGGTTGAAGATCCTGTTCAAAAATAATGCTCCGAAATCAACTTCTGTCACCTTAGTGATACATTTTGGGATAGTACCTAAAGTTTAAAGCAGAAATTGGGGCACTTTTGTAATTTTCATTTTTGACCAAAATCGACAGGTCCGAGGCTTAGGGAATTTTTCATATGCCACAAAACGGTTGAAGCTCCTGTTCAAAAATGATGCTCCAAAATCAACTTCTGTCACCTTAGTGATACATTTTGGGATAGTACCTAAAGTTTAAAGCAGAAATTTGGGCACTTTTGAATTTTTTATTTTTGACCAAAATCGACAGGTCCGGGGCTTAGGGAATTTTTCATATGCCACAAAACGGTTGAAGCTCCTGTTCAAAAATGATGCTCCAAAATCAACTTCTGTCACCTTAGTGATACATTTTGGGATAGTACCTAAAGTTTAAAGCAGAAATTGGGGCACTTTTGAAATTTTCATTTTTGACCAAAATCGACAGGTTCGGGGCTTAGGGAATTTCTCATATGCCACAAAACGGTTGAAGCACCTGTTCAAAAATGATGCTCCGAAATCAACTTCTGTCACCTCAGTGATACATTTTGAGATAGTACCTAAAGTTTAAAGCATAAATTGGGGCACTTTTTAAATTTTCATTTTTGACCAAAATCGACAGGTCCGGGGCTTAGGGAATTTCTCATATGCCACAAAACGGTTGAAGCTCCTGTTCAAAAATGATGCTCCGAAATCAACTTCTGTCACCTTAGTGATACATTTTGGGATAGTACCTAAAGTTTAAAGCAGAAATTGGGGCACTTTTGACATTTTCATTTTTGACCAAAATCGACAGGTCTGGGGCTTAGGGAATTTCTCATATGCCACAAAACGGTTGAAGCTTCTGTTCAAAAATGATGATCCGAAATCACTTCTGTCACCTTAGTGATACATTTTGGGATAGTACCTAAAGTTTAAAGCAGAAATTGGGGCACTTTTGAAATTTTCATTTTTGACAAAAATCGACAGGTCTGGGGCTTAGGGAATTTCTCATATGCCACAAAACGGTTGAAGCTCCTGTTCAAAAATGATGCTCCGAAATCACTTCTGTCACCTTAGTGATACATTTTGGGATAGTACCTAAAGTTTAAAGCAGAAATTGGGGCACTTTTGAAATTTACATTTTTGACCAAAATCGACAGGTTCGGGGTTTAGGGAATTTCTCATATGCCACAAAACGGTTGAAGCACCTGTTCAAAAATGATGCTCCGAAATCAACTTCTGTCACCTCAGTGATACATTTTGGGATAGTACCTAAAGTTTAAAGCAGAAATTGGGGCACTTTTGACATTTTCATTTTTGACCAAAATCAACAGGTCCGGGGCTTAGGGAATTTCTCATATGCCACAAAACGGTTGAAGCACCTGTTCAAAAATGATGCTCCGAATTCAACTTTTGTCACCTTAGTGATACATTTTGGGATAGTACCTAAAGTTTAAAGCAGAAATTGGGGCACTTTTGAAATTTTCATTTTTGACCAAAATCGACATGTTCGCGGCTTAGGGAATTTTTCATATGCCACAAAACGGTTGAAGCTCCTGTTCAAAAATTATGCTCCAAAATCAACTTCTGTCACCTTAGTGATACATTTTGGGATAGTACCTAAAGTTTAAAGCAGAAATTGGGGCACTTTTGAAATTTTCATTTTTGACCAAAATCGACAGGTCCGGGGCTTAGGGAATTTCTCATATGCCACAAAACGGTTGAAGCTCCTGTTCAAAAATGATGCTCCGAAATCACTTCTGTCACCTTAGTGATACATTTTGGGATAGTACCTAAAGTTTAAAGCAGAAATTGGGGAACTTTTGAAATTTTCAATTTTGACCAAAATCTACAGGTCCGGGGCTTAGGGAATTTCTCATATGCCACAAAACGGTTGAAGCTCCTGTTCAAAAATGATGCTCCGAAATCAACTTCTGTCACCTTTGTGATACATTTTGGGATCGTACCTAAAGTTTAAAGCAGAAATTGGGGCACTTTTGAAATTTACATTTAGACCAAAATCGTCAGGTCCGGGGCTTAGGGAATTTCTCATATGCCACAAAACGGTTAAAGCTCCTGTTCAAAAATGATGCTCCGAAATCAACTTCTGTCACCTTAGTGATACATTTTGGGATAGTACCTAAAGTTTAAAGCAGAAATTGGGGCACTTTTGAAATTTTCATTTTTGACCAAAATCGACAGGTCCGGGGCTTAGGGAATTTCTCATATGCCACAAAACGGTTGAAACTCCTGTTCAAAAATAATGCTCCGAAATCAACTTCTGTCACCTTAGTGATACATTTTGGGATAGTACCTAAAGTTTAAAGCAGAAATTGGGGCACTTCTGTAATTTTCATTTTTGACCAAAATCGACAGGTCCGAGGCTTAGGGAATTTTTCATATGCCACAAAACGGTTGAAGCTCCTGTTCAAAAATGATGCTCCAAAATCAACTTCTGTCACCTTAGTGATACATTTTGGGATAGTACCTAAAGTTTAAAGCAGAAATTGGGGCACTTTTGAAATTTTCATTTTTGACCAAAATCGACAGGTTCGGGGCTTAGGGAATTTCTCATATGCCACAAAACGGTTGAAGCACCTGTTCAAAAATGATGCTCCGAAATCAACTTCTGTCACCTCAGTGATACATTTTGGGATAGTACCTAAAGTTTAAAGCAGAAATTGGGGCACTTTTGAAATTTTCATTTTTGACCAAAATCGACAGGTGCGGGGCTTAGGGAATTTCTCATATGCCACAAAACGGTTGAAGCTCCTGTTCAAAAATAATGCTCCGAAATCAACTTCTGTAACCTTAGTGATACATTTTGGGATAGTAACTAAAGTTTAAAGCAGAAATTGGGGCACTTTTGAAATTTTCATTTTTGACCAAAATCGACAGGTCCGGGGCTTAGGGAATTTCTCATAAGCCACAAAACGGTTGAAGCTCCTGTTCAAAAATGATGCTCCGAAATCAACTTCTGTCACCTTAGTGATACATTTTGGGATAGTACCTAAAGTTTAAAGCATAAATTGGGGCACTTTTTAAATTTTTATTTTTGACCAAAATCGACAGGTCCGGGGCTTAGGGAATTTCTCATATGCCACAAAACGGTTGAAGCTCCTGTTCAAAAATGATGCTCTGAAATCAACTTCTGTCACCTTAGTGATACATTTTGGGATAGTACCTAAAGTTTAAAGCAGAATTTGGGGCACTTTTGAAATTTTCATTTTGGACCAAAATCGACAGGTCCGGGGCTTAGGGAATTTCTCATATGCCACAAAACGGTTGAAACTCTTGTTCAAAAATAATGCTCCGAAATCAACTTCTGTCATGTTAGTGATACATTTTGGGAAAGTACCTAAAGTTTAAAGCAGAAATTGGGGCACTTTTGAAATTTTTATTTTTTGACCAAAATCGACAGGTCCGGGGCTTAGGGAATTTCTCATATGCCACAAAACGGTTGAAGCTCCTGTTCAAAAATTATGCTCCGAAATCAACTTCTGTCACCCTAGTGATACATTTTGGGATAGTATCTAAAGTTTAAAGCAGAAATTGGGGCACTTTTGAAGTTTTCATTTTTGACCAAAATCGACAGGTCCGGGGCTTAGGGAATTTCTCATATGCCACAAAACGGTTGAAGCTCCTGTTCAAAAATGATGCTCCTAAATCAACTTCTGTCACCTTAGTGATACATTTTGGGATAGTACCTAAAGTTTAAAGCAGAAATTGTTGCACTTTTGAAATTTTCATTTTTGACCAAAATCGACAGGTTCGGAGCTTAGGGAATTTCTCATATGCCACAAAACGGTTGAAGCACCTGTTCAAAAATGATGCTCCGATATCAACTTCTGTCACCTCAGTGATACATTTTGGTATAGTACCTAAAGTTTAAAGCAGAAATTGGAGACTTTTTAAATTTTCATTTTTGACCAAAATCGACAGGTCCGGGGCTTAGGGAATTTCTCATATGCCACAAAACGGTTGAAGCTCCTGTTCAAAAATGATGCTCCGAAATCAACTTCTGTCACCTTAGTGATACATTTTGGGATAGTATCTAAAGTTTAAAGCAGAAATTGGGGCACTTTTGAAATTTTCATATTTGACCAAAATCGACAGGTCCGGGGCTTAGGGAATTTCTCATATGCCACAAAACGGTTAAAGCTCCTGTTCAAAAATGATGCTCCGAAATCAACTTCTGTCACCTTAGTGATACATTTTGGGATAGTACCTAAAGTTTAAAGCAGAAATTGGGGCACTTTTGACATTTTCATTTTTGACCAAAATCGACATGTTCGCGGCTTAGGGAATTTTTCATATGCCACAAAACGGTTGAAGCTCCTGTTCAAAAATGATGCTCCAAAATCAACTTCTGTCACCTTAGTGATACATTTTGGGATAGTACCTAAAGTTTAAAGCAGAAATTGGGGCACTTTTGAAATTTTCATTTTTGACCAAAATCGACAGGTTCGGGGCTTAGGGAATTTCTCATATGCCACAAAACGGTTGAAGCACCTGTTCAAAAATGATGCTCCGAAATCAACTTCTGTCACCTCAGTGATACATTTTGAGATAGTACCTAAAGTTTAAAGCATAAATTGGGGCACTTTTTAAATTTTCATTTTTGACCAAAATCGACAGGTCCGGGGCTTAGGGAATTTCTCATATGCCACAAAACGGTTGAAGCTCCTGTTCAAAAATGATGCTCCGAAATCAACTTCTGTCACCTTAGTGATACATTTTGGGATAGTACCTAAAGTTTAAAGCAGAAATTGGGGCACTTTTGACATTTTCATTTTTGACCAAAATCGACAGGTCTGGGGCTTAGGGAATTTCTCATATGCCACAAAACGGTTGAAGCTTCTGTTCAAAAATGATGATCCGAAATCACTTCTGTCACCTTAGTGATACATTTTGGGATAGTACCTAAAGTTTAAAGCAGAAATTGGGGCACTTTTGAAATTTTCATTTTTGACAAAAATCGACAGGTCTGGGGCTTAGGGAATTTCTCATATGCCACAAAACGGTTGAAGCTCCTGTTCAAAAATGATGCTCCGAAATCACTTCTGTCACCTTAGTGATACATTTTGGGATAGTACCTAAAGTTTAAAGCAGAAATTGGGGCACTTTTGAAATTTACATTTTTGACCAAAATCGACAGGTTCGGGGTTTAGGGAATTTCTCATATGCCACAAAACGGTTGAAGCACCTGTTCAAAAATGATGCTCCGAAATCAACTTCTGTCACCTCAGTGATACATTTTGGGATAGTACCTAAAGTTTAAAGCAGAAATTGGGGCACTTTTGACATTTTCATTTTTGACCAAAATCAACAGGTCCGGGGCTTAGGGAATTTCTCATATGCCACAAAACGGTTGAAGCACCTGTTCAAAAATGATGCTCCGAATTCAACTTTTGTCACCTTAGTGATACATTTTGGGATAGTACCTAAAGTTTAAAGCAGAAATTGGGGCACTTTTGAAATTTTCATTTTTGACCAAAATCGACATGTTCGCGGCTTAGGGAATTTTTCATATGCCACAAAACGGTTGAAGCTCCTGTTCAAAAATTATGCTCCAAAATCAACTTCTGTCACCTTAGTGATACATTTTGGGATAGTACCTAAAGTTTAAAGCAGAAATTGGGGCACTTTTGAAATTTTCATTTTTGACCAAAATCGACAGGTCTGGGGCTTAGGGAATTTCTCATATGCCACAAAACGGTTGAAGCTCCTGTTCAAAAATGATGCTCCGAAATCACTTCTGTCACCTTAGTGATACATTTTGGGATAGTACCTAAAGTTTAAAGCAGAAATTGGGGAACTTTTGAAATTTTCAATTTTGACCAAAATCTACAGGTCCGGGGCTTAGGGAATTTCTCATATGCCACAAAACGGTTGAAGCTCCTGTTCAAAAATGATGCTCCGAAATCAACTTCTGTCACCTTTGTGATACATTTTGGGATCGTACCTAAAGTTTAAAGCAGAAATTGGGGCACTTTTGAAATTTTCATTTAGACCAAAATCGTCAGGTCCGGGGCTTAGGGAATTTCTCATATGCCACAAAACGGTTAAAGCTCCTGTTCAAAAATGATGCTCCGAAATCAACTTCTGTCACCTTAGTGATACATTTTGGGATAGTACCTAAAGTTTAAAGCAGAAATTGGGGCACTTTTGAAATTTTCATTTTTGACCAAAATCGACAGGTCCGGGGCTTAGGGAATTTCTCATATGCCACAAAACGGTTGAAACTCCTGTTCAAAAATAATGCTCCGAAATCAACTTCTGTCACCTTAGTGATACATTTTGGGATAGTACCTAAAGTTTAAAGCAGAAATTGGGGCACTTCTGTAATTTTCATTTTTGACCAAAATCGACAGGTCCGAGGCTTAGGGAATTTTTCATATGCCACAAAACGGTTGAAGCTCCTGTTCAAAAATGATGCTCCAAAATCAACTTCTGTCACCTTAGTGATACATTTTGGGATAGTACCTAAAGTTTAAAGCAGAAATTGGGGCACTTTTGAAATTTTCATTTTTGACCAAAATCGACAGGTTCGGGGCTTAGGGAATTTCTCATATGCCACAAAACGGTTGAAGCACCTGTTCAAAAATGATGCTCCGAAATCAACTTCTGTCACCTCAGTGATACATTTTGGGATAGTACCTAAAGTTTAAAGCAGAAATTGGGGCACTTTTGAAATTTTCATTTTTGACCAAAATCGACAGGTGCGGGGCTTAGGGAATTTCTCATATGCCACAAAACGGTTGAAGCTCCTGTTCAAAAATAATGCTCCGAAATCAACTTCTGTAACCTTAGTGATACATTTTGGGATAGTAACTAAAGTTTAAAGCAGAAATTGGGGCACTTTTGAAATTTTCATTTTTGACCAAAATCGACAGGTCCGGGGCTTAGGGAATTTCTCATAAGCCACAAAACGGTTGAAGCTCCTGTTCAAAAATGATGCTCCGAAATCAACTTCTGTCACCTTAGTGATACATTTTGGGATAGTACCTAAAGTTTAAAGCATAAATTGGGGCACTTTTTAAATTTTTATTTTTGACCAAAATCGACAGGTCCGGGGCTTAGGGAATTTCTCATATGCCACAAAACGGTTGAAGCTCCTGTTCAAAAATGATGCTCTGAAATCAACTTCTGTCACCTTAGTGATACATTTTGGGAAAGTACCTAAAGTTTAAAGCAGAAATTGGGGCACTTTTGAAATTTTTATTTTTTGACCAAAATCGACAGGTCCGGGGCTTAGGGAATTTCTCATATGCCACAAAACGGTTGAAGCTCCTGTTCAAAAATGATGCTCCTAAATCAACTTCTGTCACCTTAGTGATACATTTTGGGATAGTACCTAAAGTTTAAAGCAGAAATTGTTGCACTTTTGAAATTTTCATTTTTGACCAAAATCGACAGGTTCGGAGCTTAGGGAATTTCTCATATGCCACAAAACGGTTGAAGCACCTGTTCAAAAATGATGCTCCGATATCAACTTCTGTCACCTCAGTGATACATTTTGGTATAGTACCTAAAGTTTAAAGCAGAAATTGGAGACTTTTTAAATTTTCATTTTTGACCAAAATCGACAGGTCCGGGGCTTAGGGAATTTCTCATATGCCACAAAACGGTTGAAGCTCCTGTTCAAAAATGATGCTCCGAAATCAACTTCTGTCACCTTAGTGATACATTTTGGGATAGTATCTAAAGTTTAAAGCAGAAATTGGGGCACTTTTGAAATTTTCATATTTGACCAAAATCGACAGGTCCGGGGCTTAGGGAATTTCTCATATGCCACAAAACGGTTAAAGCTCCTGTTCAAAAATGATGCTCCGAAATCAACTTCTGTCACCTTAGTGATACATTTTGGGATAGTACCTAAAGTTTAAAGCAGAAATTGGGGCACTTTTGAAATTTTCATTTTTGACCAAAATCGACAGGTCCGGGGCTTAGGGAATTTCTCATATGCCACAAAACGGTTGAAACTCCTGTTCAAAAATAATGCTCCGAAATCAACTTCTGTCACCTTAGTGATACATTTTGGGATAGTACCTAAAGTTTAAAGCAGAAATTGGGGCACTTCTGTAATTTTCATTTTTGACCAAAATCGACAGGTCCGAGGCTTAGGGAATTTTTCATATGCCACAAAACGGTTGAAGCTCCTGTTCAAAAATGATGCTCCAAAATCAACTTCTGTCACCTTAGTGATACATTTTGGGATAGTACCTAAAGTTTAAAGCAGAAATTGGGGCACTTTTGAAATTTTCATTTTTGACCAAAATCGACAGGTTCGGGGCTTAGGGAATTTCTCATATGCCACAAAACGGTTGAAACTCCTGTTCAAAAATAATGCTCCGAAATCAACTTCTGTCACCTTAGTGATACATTTTGGGATAGTACCTAAAGTTTAAAGCAGAAATTGGGGCACTTCTGTAATTTTCATTTTTGACCAAAATCGACAGGTCCGAGGCTTAGGGAATTTTTCATATGCCACAAAACGGTTGAAGCTCCTGTTCAAAAATGATGCTCCAAAATCAACTTCTGTCACCTTAGTGATACATTTTGGGATAGTACCTAAAGTTTAAAGCATAAATTGGGGCACTTTTTAAATTTTTATTTTTGACCAAAATCGACAGGTCCGGGGCTTAGGGAATTTCTCATATGCCACAAAACGGTTGAAGCTCCTGTTCAAAAATGATGCTCTGAAATCAACTTCTGTCACCTTAGTGATACATTTTGGGAAAGTACCTAAAGTTTAAAGCAGAAATTGGGGCACTTTTGAAATTTTTATTTTTTGACCAAAATCGACAGGTCCGGGGCTTAGGGAATTTCTCATATGCCACAAAACGGTTGAAGCTCCTGTTCAAAAATGATGCTCCTAAATCAACTTCTGTCACCTTAGTGATACATTTTGGGATAGTACCTAAAGTTTAAAGCAGAAATTGTTGCACTTTTGAAATTTTCATTTTTGACCAAAATCGACAGGTTCGGAGCTTAGGGAATTTCTCATATGCCACAAAACGGTTGAAGCACCTGTTCAAAAATGATGCTCCGATATCAACTTCTGTCACCTCAGTGATACATTTTGGTATAGTACCTAAAGTTTAAAGCAGAAATTGGAGACTTTTTAAATTTTCATTTTTGACCAAAATCGACAGGTCCGGGGCTTAGGGAATTTCTCATATGCCACAAAACGGTTGAAGCTCCTGTTCAAAAATGATGCTCCGAAATCAACTTCTGTCACCTTAGTGATACATTTTGGGATAGTATCTAAAGTTTAAAGCAGAAATTGGGGCACTTTTGAAATTTTCATATTTGACCAAAATCGACAGGTCCGGGGCTTAGGGAATTTCTCATATGCCACAAAACGGTTAAAGCTCCTGTTCAAAAATGATGCTCCGAAATCAACTTCTGTCACCTTAGTGATACATTTTGGGATAGTACCTAAAGTTTAAAGCAGAAATTGGGGCACTTTTGAAATTTTCATTTTTGACCAAAATCGACAGGTCCGGGGCTTAGGGAATTTCTCATATGCCACAAAACGGTTGAAACTCCTGTTCAAAAATAATGCTCCGAAATCAACTTCTGTCACCTTAGTGATACATTTTGGGATAGTACCTAAAGTTTAAAGCAGAAATTGGGGCACTTCTGTAATTTTCATTTTTGACCAAAATCGACAGGTCCGAGGCTTAGGGAATTTTTCATATGCCACAAAACGGTTGAAGCTCCTGTTCAAAAATGATGCTCCAAAATCAACTTCTGTCACCTTAGTGATACATTTTGGGATAGTACCTAAAGTTTAAAGCAGAAATTGGGGCACTTTTGAAATTTTCATTTTTGACCAAAATCGACAGGTTCGGGGCTTAGGGAATTTCTCATATGCCACAAAACGGTTGAAACTCCTGTTCAAAAATAATGCTCCGAAATCAACTTCTGTCACCTTAGTGATACATTTTGGGATAGTACCTAAAGTTTAAAGCAGAAATTGGGGCACTTCTGTAATTTTCATTTTTGACCAAAATCGACAGGTCCGAGGCTTAGGGAATTTTTCATATGCCACAAAACGGTTGAAGCTCCTGTTCAAAAATGATGCTCCAAAATCAACTTCTGTCACCTTAGTGATACATTTTGGGATAGTACCTAAAGTTTAAAGCAGAAATTGGGGCACTTTTGAAGTTTTCATTTTTGACCAAAATCGACAGGTCCGGGGCTTAGGGAATTTCTCATATGCCACAAAACGGTTGAAGCTCCTGTTCAAAAATGATGCTCCGATATCAACTTCTGTCACCTCAGTGATACATTTTGGTATAGTACCTAAAGTTTAAAGCAGAAATTGGAGACTTTTTAAATTTTCATTTTTGACCAAAATCGACAGGTCCGGGGCTTAGGGAATTTCTCATATGCCACAAAACGGTTGAAGCTCCTGTTCAAAAATGATGCTCCGAAATCAACTTCTGTCACCTTAGTGATACATTTTGGGATAGTATCTAAAGTTTAAAGCAGAAATTGGGGCACTTTTGAAATTTTCATATTTGACCAAAATCGACAGGTCCGGGGCTTAGGGAATTTCTCATATGCCACAAAACGGTTGAAGCTCCTGTTCAAAAATGATGCTGTGAAATCAACTTCTGTCACCTTAGTGATACATTTTGGGATAGTACCTAAAGTTTAAAGCAGAAATTGGGGCACTTTTGAAATTTTCATTTTGGACCAAAATCGACAGGTCCGGGGCTTAGGGAATTTCTCATATGCCACAAAACGGTAGAAACTCCTGTTCAAAAATAATGCTCCGAAATCAACTTCTGTCACGTTAGTGATACATTTTGGGATAGTACCTAAAGTTTAAAGCAGAAATTGGGGCACTTTTGAAATTTTTATTTTTTGACCAAAATCGACAGGTCCGGGGCTTAGGGAATTTCTCATATGCCACAAAACGATTGAAGCTCCTGTTCAAAAATGATGCTCCTAAATCAACTTCTGTCACCTTAGTGATACATTTTGGGATAGTACCTAAAGTTTAAAGCAGAAATTGTTGTACTTTTGAAATTTTCATTTTTGACCAAAATCGACAGGTTCGGAGCTTAGGGAATTTCTCATATGCCACAAAACGGTTGAAGCACCTGTTCAAAAATGATGCTCCGATATCAACTTCTGTCACCTCAGTGATACATTTTGGCATAGTACCTAAAGTATAAAGCAGAAATTGGAGACTTTTTAAATTTTCATTTTTGACCAAAATCGACAGGTCCGGGGCTTAGGGAATTTCTCATATGCCACAAAACGGTTGAAGCTCCTGTTCAAAAATGATGCTCCGAAATCAACTTCTGTCACCTTAGTGATACATTTTGGGATAGTACCTAAAGTTTAAAGCAGAAATTGTTGCACTTTTGAAATTTTCATTTTTGACCAAAATCGACAGGTTCGGAGCTTAGGGAATTTCTCATATGCCACAAAACGGTTGAAGCACCTGTTCAAAAATGATGCTCCGATATCAACTTCTGTCACCTCAGTGATACATTTTGGTATAGTACCTAAAGTTTAAAGCAGAAATTGGAGACTTTTTAAATTTTCATTTTATTCCAAAATCGACAGGTCCGGGGCTTAGGGAATTTCTCATATGCCACAAAACGGTTGAAGCTCCTGTTCAAAAATGATGCTCCGAAATCAACTTCTGTCACCTTAGTGATACATTTTGGGATAGTACCTAAAGTTAAAAGCAGAAATTGGGGCACTTTTGAAATTTACATTTTTGACCAAAATCGACAGGTTCGGGGCTTAGGGAATTTCTCATATGCCACAAAACGGTTGAAGCACCTGTTCAAAAATGATGCTCCGAAATCAACTTCTGTCACCTTAGTGATACATTTTGGGATAGTACCTAAAGTTTAAAGCATAAATTGGGGCACTTTTTAAATTTTCATTTTTGACCAAAATCGACAGGTCCGGGGTTAGGGAATTTCTCATATGCCACAAAACGGTTGAAGCTCCTGTTCAAAAATGATGCTCTGAAATCAACTTCTGTCACCTTAGTGATACATTTTGGGATAGTACCTAAAGTTTAAAGCAGAAATTGGGGCACTTTTGAAATTTACATTTTTGACCAAAATCGACAGGTTCGGGGCTTAGGGAATTTCTCATATGCCACAAAACGGTTGAAGCACCTGTTCAAAAATGATGCTCCGAAATCAACTTCTGTCACCTTAGTGATACATTTTGGGATAGTACCTAAAGTTTAAAGCATAAATTGGGGCACTTTTTAAATTTTCATTTTTGACCAAAATCGACAGGTCCGGAGCTTAGGGAATTTCTCATATGCCACAAAACGGTTGAAGCTCCTGTTCAAAAATGATGCTCTGAAATCAACTTCTGTCACCTTAGTGATACATTTTGGGATAGTACCTAAAGTTTAAAGCAGAAATTGGGGCACTTTTGAAATTTTCATTTTGGACCAAAATCGACAGGTCCGGGGCTTAGGGAATTTCTCATATGCCACAAAACGGTTGAAACTCCTATTCAAAAATAATGCTCCGAAATCAACTTCTGTCATGTTAGTGATACATGTTGGGATAGTACCTAAAGTTTAAAGCAGAAATTGGGGCACTTTTGAAATTTTTATTTTTTGACCAAAATCGACAGGTCCGGGGCTTAGGGAATTTCTCATATGCCACAAAACGATTGAAGCTCCTGTTCAAAAATGATGCTCCGAAATCAACTTCTGTCACCTTAGTGATACATTTTGGGATAGTACCTAAAGTTTAAAGCATAAATTGGGGCACTTTTGAAATTTTCATTTTTGACCAAAATCGACAGGTCCGGGGCTTAGGGAATTTCTCATATGCCACAAAACGGTTGAAGCTCCTGTTCAAAAATGATGCTCTGAAATCAACTTCTGTCACCTTAGTGATACATTTTGGGATAGTATCTAAAGTTTAAAGCAGAAATTGGGGCACTTTTGAAATTTTCATTTTGGACAAAAATCGACAGGTCCGGGGCTTAGGGAATTTCTCATATGCCACAAAACGATTGAAGCTCCTGTTCAAAAATGATGCTCCGAAATCAACTTCTGTCACCTTAGTGATACATTTTGGGATAGTACCTAAAGTTTAAAGCATAAATTGGGGCACTTTTGAAATTTTCATTTTTGACCAAAATCGACAGGTCCGGGGCTTAGGGAATTTCTCATATGCCACAAAACGGTTGAAGCTCCTGTTCAAAAATGATGCTCCTAAATCAACTTCTGTCACCTTAGTGATACATTTTGGGATAGTACCTAAAGTTTAAAGCAGAAATTGTTGCACTTTTGAAATTTTCATTTTTGACCAAAATCGACAGGTTCGGAGCTTAGGGAATTTCTCATATGCCACAAAACGGTTGAAGCACCTGTTCAAAAATGATGCTCCGATATCAACTTCTGTCACCTCAGTGATACATTTTGGTATAGTACCTAAAGTTTAAAGCAGAAATTGGAGACTTTTTAAATTTTCATTTTTGACCAAAATCGACAGGTCCGGGGCTTAGGGAATTTCTCATATGCCACAAAACGGTTGAAGCTCCTGTTCAAAAATGATGCTCCGAAATCAACTTCTGTCACCTTAGTGATACATTTTGGGATAGTACCTACAGTTTAAAGCAGAAATTGGGGCACTTTTGAAATTTTCATTTTTGACCAAAATCGACAGGTCCGGGGCTTAGGGAATTTTTCATATGCCACAAAACGGTTGAAGCTCCTGTTCAAAAATGATGCTCCAAAATCAACTTCTGTCACCTTAGTGATACATTTTGGGATAGTACCTAAAGTTTAAAGCAGAAATTGGGGCACTTTTGAAATTTACATTTTTGACCAAAATCAACAGGTTCGGGGCTTAGGGAATTTCTCATATGCCACAAAACGGTTGAAGCACCTGTTCAAAAATGATGCTCCGAAATCAACTTCTGTCACCTTAGTGATACATTTTGGGATAGTACCTAAAGTTTAAAGCATAAATTGGGGCACTTTTTAAATTTTCATTTTTGACCAAAATAGACAGGTCCGGGGCTTAGGGAATTTCTCATATGCCACAAAACGGTTGAAGCTCCTGTTCAAAAATGATGCTCCTAAATCAACTTTTGTCACCTTAGTGATACATTTTGGGATAGTACCTAAAGTTTAAAGCAGAAATTGGGGCACTTTTGAAATTTTCATTTTTGACCAAAATCGACAGGTCCGGGGCTTAGGGAATTTCTCATATGCCACAAAACGGTTGAAGCTCCTGTTCAAAAATGATGCTCTGAAATCAACTTCTGTCACCTTAGTGATACATTTTGGGATAGTACCTAAAGTTTAAAGCAGAAATTGGGGCACTTTTGAAATTTTCATTTTGGACCAAAATCGACAGGTCCGGGGCTTAGGGAATTTCTCATATGCCACAAAACGGTTGAAACTCCTGTTCAAAAATAATGCTCCGAAATCAACTTCTGTCATGTTAGTGATACATTTTGGGATAGTACCTAAAGTTTAAAGCAGAAATTGGGGCACTTTTGAAATTTTTATTTTTTGACCAAAATCGACAGGTCCGGGGCTTAGGGAATTTCTCATATGCCACAAAACAATTGAAGCTCCTGTTCAAAAATGATGCTCCAAAATCAACTTCTGTCACCTTAGTGATACATTTTGGGATAGTACCTAAAGTTTAAAGCATAAATTGGGGCACTTTTGAAATTTTCATTTTTGACCAAAATCGACAGGTCCGGGGCTTAGGGAATTTCTCATATGCCACAAAACGGTTGAAGCTCCTGTTCAAAAATGATGCTCCTAAATCAACTTCTGTCACCTTAGTGATACATTTTGGGATAGTACCTAAAGTTTAAAGCAGAAATTGTTGCACTTTTGAAATTTTCATTTTTGACCAAAATCGACAGGTCCGGGGCTTAGGGAATTTCTCATATGCCACAAAACGGTTGAAGCTCCTGTTCAAAAATGATGCTCCGAAATCAACTTCTGTCACCTTAGTGATACATTTTGGGATAGTACCTAAAGTTTAAAGCATAAATTGGGGCACTTTTGAAATTTACATTTTTTGACCAAAATCGACAGGTCCGGGGCTTAGGGTATTTCTCATATGCCACAAAACGGTTGAAGCTCCTGTTCAAAAATGATGCTCCGAAATCAACTTCTGTCACCTTAGTGATACATTTTGGGATAGTATCTAAAGTTTAAAGCAGAAATTGGGGCACTTTTGAAATTTTCATTTTTGACCAAAATCGACAGGTCCGGGGCTTAGGGAATTTCTCATATGCCACAAAACGGTTGAAGCTCCTGTTCAAAAATGATGCTCTGAAATCAACTTCTGTCACCTTAGTGATACATTTTGGGATAGTGCCTAAAGTTTAAAGCAGAAATTGGGGCACTTTTGAAATTTTCATTTTGGACCAAAATCGAAAGGTCCGGGGCTTAGGGAATTTCTCATATGCCACAAAATGGTTGAAACTCCTGTTCAAAAATAATGCTCCGAAATCAACTTCTGTCATGTTAGTGATACATTTTGGGATAGTACCTAAAGTTTAAAGCAGAAATTGGGGCACTTTTGAAATTTTTATTTTTTGACCAAAATCGACAGGTCCGGGGCTTAGGGAATTTCTCATATGCCACAAAACGATTGAAGCTCCTGTTCAAAAATGATGCTCCGAAATCAACTTCTGTCACCTTAGTGATACATTTTGGGATAGTACCTAAAGTTTAAAGCATAAATTGGGGCACTTTTGAAATTTTCATTTTTGACCAAAATCGACAGGTCCGGGGCTTAGGGAATTTCTCATATGCCACAAAACGGTTGAAGCTCCTGTTCAAAAATGATGCTCCTAAATCAACTTCTGTCACCTTAGTGATACATTTTGGGATAGTACCTAAAGTTTAAAGCAGAAATTGTTGCACTTTTGAAATTTTCATTTTTGACCAAAATCGACAGGTTCGGAGCTTAGGGAATTTCTCATATGCCACAAAACGGTTGAAGCACCTGTTCAAAAATGATGCTCCGATATCAACTTCTGTCACCTCAGTGATACATTTTGGTATAGTACCTAAAGTTTAAAGCAGAAATTGGAGACTTTTTAAATTTTCATTTTTGACCAAAATCGACAGGTCCGGGGCTTAGGGAATTTCTCATATGCCACAAAACGGTTGAAGCTCCTGTTCAAAAATGATGCTCCGAAATCAACTTCTGTCACCTTAGTGATACATTTTGGGATAGTACCTAAAGTTTAAAGCAGAAATTGGGGCACTTTTGAAATTTACATTTTTGACCAAAATCGACAGGTTCGGGGCATAGGGAATTTCTCATATGCCACAAAACGGTTGAAGCACCTGTTCAAAAATGATGCTCCGAAATCAACTTCTGTCACCTTAGTGATACATTTTGGGATAGTACCTAAAGTTTAAAGCATAAATTGGGGCACTTTTTAAATTTTCATTTTTGACCAAAATCGACAGGTCCGGGGCTTAGGGAATTTCTCATATGCCACAAAACGGTTGAAGCTCCTGTTCAAAAATGATGCTCTGAAATCAACTTCTGTCACCTTAGTGATACATTTTGGGATAGTACCTAAAGTTTAAAGCAGAAATTGGGGCACTTTTGAAATTTTCATTTTGGACCAAAATCGACAGGTCCGGGGCTTAGGGAATTTCTCATATGCCACAAAATGGTTGAAACTCCTGTTCAAAAATAATGCTCCGAAATCAACTTCTGTCATGTTAGTGATACATTTTGGGATAGTACCTAAAGTTTAAAGCAGAAATTGGGGCACTTTTGAAATTTTCATTTTTGACCAAAATCGACAGGTCCGGGGCTTAGGGAATTTTTCATATGCCACAAAACGGTTGAAGCTCCTGTTCAAAAATGATGCTCCAAAATCAACTTCTGTCACCTTAGTGATACATTTTGGGATAGTACCTAAAGTTTAAAGCAGAAATTGGGGCACTTTTGAAATTTACATTTTTGACCAAAATCGACAGGTTCGGGGCTTAGGGAATTTCTCATATGCCACAAAACGGTTGAAGCACCTGTTCAAAAATGATGCTCCGAAATCAACTTCTGTCACCTTAGTGATACATTTTGGGATAGTACCTAAAGTTTAAAGCATAAATTGGGGCACTTTTTAAATTTTCATTTTTGACCAAAATCGACAGGTCCGGGGCTTAGGGAATTTCTCATATGCCACAAAACGGTTGAAGCTCCTGTTCAAAAATGATGCTCCTAAATCAACTTTTGTCACCTTAGTGATACATTTTGGGATAGTACCTAAAGTTTAAAGCATAAATTGGGGCACTTTTGAAATTTTCATTTTTGACCAAAATCGACAGGTCCGGGGTTAGGGAATTTCTCATATGCCACAAAACGGTTGAAGCTCCTGTTCAAAAATGATGCTCTGAAATCAACTTCTGTCACCTTAGTGATACATTTTGGGATAGTACCTAAAGTTTAAAGCAGAAATTGGGGCACTTTTGAAATTTTCATTTTGGACCAAAATCGACAGGTCCGGGGCTTAGGGAATTTCTCATATGCCACAAAACGGTTGAAACTCCTGTTCAAAAATAATGCTCCGAAATCAACTTCTGTCATGTTAGTGATACATTTTGGGATAGTACCTAAAGTTTAAAGCAGAAATTGGGGCACTTTTGAAATTTTTATTTTTTGACCAAAATCGACAGGTCCGGGGCTTAGGGAATTTCTCATATGCCACAAAACGATTGAAGCTCCTGTTCAAAAATGATGCTCCGAAATCAACTTCTGTCACCTTAGTGATACATTTTGGGATAGTACCTAAAGTTTAAAGCATAAATTGGGGCACTTTTGAAATTTTCATTTTTGACCAAAATCGACAGGTCCGGGGCTTAGGGAATTTCTCATATGCCACAAAACGGTTGAAGCTCCTGTTCAAAAATGATGCTCCTAAATCAACTTCTGTCACCTTAGTGATACATTTTGGGATAGTACCTAAAGTTTAAAGCAGAAATTGTTGTACTTTTGAAATTTTCATTTTTGACCAAAATCGACAGGTTCGGAGCTTAGGGAATTTCTCATATGCCACAAAACGGTTGAAGCACCTGTTCAAAAATGATGCTCCGATATCAACTTCTGTCACCTCAGTGATACATTTTGGTATAGTACCTAAAGTTTAAAGCAGAAATTGGAGACTTTTTAAATTTTCATTTTTGACCAAAATCGACAGGTCCGGGGCTTAGGGAATTTCTCATATGCCACAAAACGGTTGAAGCTCCAGTTCAAAAATGATGCTCCGAAATCAACTTCTGTCACCTTAGTGATACATTTTGGGATAGTACCTAAAGTTTAAAGCAGAAATTGGGGCACTTTTGAAATTTACATTTTTGACCAAAATCGACAGGTTCGGGGCTTAGGGAATTTCTCATATGCCACAAAACGGTTGAAGCACCTGTTCAAAAATGATGCTCCGAAATCAACTTCAGTCACCTTAGTGATACATTTTGGGATAGTACCTAAAGTTTAAAGCATAAATTGGGGCACTTTTTAAATTTTCATTTTTGACCAAAATCGACAGGTCCGGAGCTTAGGGAATTTCTCATATGCCACAAAACGGTTGAAGCTCCTGTTCAAAAATGATGCTCTGAAATCAACTTCTGTCACCTTAGTGATACATTTTGGGATAGTACCTAAAGTTTAAAGCAGAAATTGGGGCACTTTTGAAATTTTCATTTTGGACCAAAATCGACAGGTCCGGGGCTTAGGGAATTTCTCATATGCCACAAAACGGTTGAAACTCCTATTCAAAAATAATGCTCCGAAATCAACTTCTGTCATGTTAGTGATACATGTTGGGATAGTACCTAAAGTTTAAAGCAGAAATTGGGGCACTTTTGAAATTTTTATTTTTTGACCAAAATCGACAGGTCCGGGGCTTAGGGAATTTCTCATATGCCACAAAACGATTGAAGCTCCTGTTCAAAAATGATGCTCCGAAATCAACTTCTGTCACCTTAGTGATACATTTTTGGGATAGTACCTAAAGTTTAAAGCATAAATTGGGGCACTTTTGAAATTTTCATTTTTGACCAAAATCGACAGGTCCGGGGCTTAGGGAATTTCTCATATGCCACAAAACGGTTGAAGCTCCTGTTCAAAAATGATGCTCTGAAATCAACTTCTGTCACCTTAGTGATACATTTTGGGATAGTATCTAAAGTTTAAAGCAGAAATTGGGGCACTTTTGAAATTTTCATTTTGGACAAAAATCGACAGGTCCGGGGCTTAGGGAATTTCTCATATGCCACAAAACGATTGAAGCTCCTGTTCAAAAATGATGCTCCGAAATCAACTTCTGTCACCTTAGTGATACATTTTGGGATAGTACCTAAAGTTTAAAGCATAAATTGGGGCACTTTTGAAATTTTCATTTTTGACCAAAATCGACAGGTTCGGAGCTTAGGGAATTTCTCATATGCCACAAAACGGTTGAAGCACCTGTTCAAAAATGATGCTCCGATATCAACTTCTGTCACCTCAGTGATACATTTTGGTATAGTACCTAAAGTTTAAAGCAGAAATTGGAGACTTTTTAAATTTTCATTTTTGACCAAAATCGACAGGTCCGGGGCTTAGGGAATTTCTCATATGCCACAAAACGGTTGAAGCTCCTGTTCAAAAATGATGCTCCGAAATCAACTTCTGTCACCTTAGTGATACATTTTGGGATAGTACCTACAGTTTAAAGCAGAAATTGGGGCACTTTTGAAATTTTCATTTTTGACCAAAATCGACAGGTCCGGGGCTTAGGGAATTTTTCATATGCCACAAAACGGTTGAAGCTCCTGTTCAAAAATGATGCTCCAAAATCAACTTCTGTCACCTTAGTGATACATTTTGGGATAGTACCTAAAGTTTAAAGCAGAAATTGGGGCACTTTTGAAATTTACATTTTTGACCAAAATCGACAGGTTCGGGGCTTAGGGAATTTCTCATATGCCACAAAACGGTTGAAGCACCTGTTCAAAAATGATGCTCCGATATCAACTTCTGTCACCTCAGTGATACATTTTGGTATAGTACCTAAAGTTTAAAGCAGAAATTGGAGACTTTTTAAATTTTCATTTTTGACCAAAATCGACAGGTCCGGGGCTTAGGGAATTTCTCATATGCCACAAAACGGTTGAAGCTCCTGTTCAAAAATGATGCTCCGAAATCAACTTCTGTCACCTTAGTGATACATTTTGGGATAGTACCTAAAGTTTAAAGCAGAAATTGGGGCACTTTTGAAATTTACATTTTTGACCAAAATCGACAGGTTCGGGGCATAGGGAATTTCTCATATGCCACAAAACGGTTGAAGCACCTGTTCAAAAATGATGCTCCGAAATCAACTTCTGTCACCTTAGTGATACATTTTGGGATAGTACCTAAAGTTTAAAGCATAAATTGGGGCACTTTTGAAATTTTCATTTTTGACCAAAATCGACAGGTCCGGGGCTTAGGGAATTTCTCATATGCCACAAAACGGTTGAAGCTCCTGTTCAAAAATGATGCTCTGAAATCAACTTCTGTCACCTTAGTGATACATTTTGGGATAGTACCTAAAGTTTAAAGCAGAAATTGGGGCACTTTTGAAATTTTCATTTTGGACCAAAATCGACAGGTCCGGGGCTTAGGGAATTTCTCATATGCCACAAAACGGTTGAAACTCCTGTTCAAAAATAATGCTCCGAAATCAACTTCTGTCATGTTAGTGATACATTTTGGGATAGTACCTAAAGTTTAAAGCAGAAATTGGGGCACTTTTGAAATTTTCATTTTTGACCAAAATCGACAGGTCCGGGGCTTAGGGAATTTTTCATATGCCACAAAACGGTTGAAGCTCCTGTTCAAAAATGATGCTCCAAAATCAACTTCTGTCACCTTAGTGATACATTTTGGGATAGTACCTAAAGTTTAAAGCAGAAATTGGGGCACTTTTGAAATTTACATTTTTGACCAAAATCGACAGGTTCGGGGCTTAGGGAATTTCTCATATGCCACAAAACGGTTGAAGCACCTGTTCAAAAATGATGCTCCGAAATCAACTTCTGTCACCTTAGTGATACATTTTGGGATAGTACCTAAAGTTTAAAGCATAAATTGGGGCACTTTTTAAATTTTCATTTTTGACCAAAATCGACAGGTCCGGGGCTTAGGGAATTTCTCATATGCCACAAAACGGTTGAAGCTCCTGTTCAAAAATGATGCTCCTAAATCAACTTTTGTCACCTTAGTGATACATTTTGGGATAGTACCTAAAGTTTAAAGCATAAATTGGGGCACTTTTTAAATTTTCATTTTTGACCAAAATCGACAGGTCCGGGGTTAGGGAATTTCTCATATGCCACAAAACGGTTGAAGCTCCTGTTCAAAAATGATGCTCTGAAATCAACTTCTGTCACCTTAGTGATACATTTTGGGATAGTACCTAAAGTTTAAAGCAGAAATTGGGGCACTTTTGAAATTTTCATTTTGGACCAAAATCGACAGGTCCGGGGCTTAGGGAATTTCTCATATGCCACAAAACGGTTGAAACTCCTGTTCAAAAATAATGCTCCGAAATCAACTTCTGTCATGTTAGTGATACATTTTGGGATAGTACCTAAAGTTTAAAGCAGAAATTGGGGCACTTTTGAAATTTTTATTTTTTGACCAAAATCGACAGGTCCGGGGCTTAGGGAATTTCTCATATGCCACAAAACGATTGAAGCTCCTGTTCAAAAATGATGCTCCGAAATCAACTTCTGTCACCTTAGTGATACATTTTGGGATAGTACCTAAAGTTTAAAGCATAAATTGGGGCACTTTTGAAATTTTCATTTTTGACCAAAATCGACAGGTCCGGGGCTTAGGGAATTTCTCATATGCCACAAAACGGTTGAAGCTCCTGTTCAAAAATGATGCTCCTAAATCAACTTCTGTCACCTTAGTGATACATTTTGGGATAGTACCTAAAGTTTAAAGCAGAAATTGTTGTACTTTTGAAATTTTCATTTTTGACCAAAATCGACAGGTTCGGAGCTTAGGGAATTTCTCATATGCCACAAAACGGTTGAAGCACCTGTTCAAAAATGATGCTCCGATATCAACTTCTGTCACCTCAGTGATACATTTTGGTATAGTACCTAAAGTTTAAAGCAGAAATTGGAGACTTTTTAAATTTTCATTTTTGACCAAAATCGACAGGTCCGGGGCTTAGGGAATTTCTCATATGCCACAAAACGGTTGAAGCTCCTGTTCAAAAATGATGCTCCGAAATCAACTTCTGTCACCTTAGTGATACATTTTGGGATAGTACCTAAAGTTTAAAGCAGAAATTGGGGCACTTTTGAAATTTACATTTTTGACCAAAATCGACAGGTTCGGGTCTTAGGGAATTTCTCATATGCCACAAAACGGTTGAAGCACCTGTTCAAAAATGATGCTCCGAAATCAACTTCTGTCACCTTAGTGATACATTTTGGGATAGTACCTAAAGTTTAAAGCATAAATTGGGGCACTTTTTAAATTTTCATTTTTGACCAAAATCGACAGGTCCGGAGCTTAGGGAATTTCTCATATGGCACAAAACGGTTGAAGCTCCTGTTCAAAAATGATGCTCTGAAATCAACTTCTGTCACCTTAGTGATACATTTTGGGATAGTACCTAAAGTTTAAAGCAGAAATTGGGGCACTTTTGAAATTTTCATTTTGGACCAAAATCGACAGGTCCGGGGCTTAGGGAATTTCTCATATGCCACAAAACGGTTGAAACTCCTATTCAAAAATAATGCTCCGAAATCAACTTCTGTCATGTTAGTGATACATGTTGGGATAGTACCTAAAGTTTAAAGCAGAAATTGGGGCACTTTTGAAATTTTTATTTTTTGACCAAAATCGACAGGTCCGGGGCTTAGGGAATTTCTCATATGCCACAAAACGATTGAAGCTCCTGTTCAAAAATGATGCTCCGAAATCAACTTCTGTCACCTTAGTGATACATTTTGGGATAGTACCTAAAGTTTAAAGCATAAATTGGGGCACTTTTGAAATTTTCATTTTTGACCAAAATCGACAGGTCCGGGGCTTAGGGAATTTCTCATATGCCACAAAACGGTTGAAGCTCCTGTTCAAAAATGATGCTCTGAAATCAACTTCTGTCACCTTAGTGATACATTTTGGGATAGTATCTAAAGTTTAAAGCAGAAATTGGGGCACTTTTGAAATTTTCATTTTGGACAAAAATCGACAGGTCCGGGGCTTAGGGAATTTCTCATATGCCACAAAACGATTGAAGCTCCTGTTCAAAAATGATGCTCCGAAATCAACTTCTGTCACCTTAGTGATACATTTTGGGATAGTACCTAAAGTTTAAAGCATAAATTGGGGCACTTTTGAAATTTTCATTTTTGACCAAAATCGACAGGTCCGGGGCTTAGGGAATTTCTCATATGCCACAAAACGGTTGAAGCTCCTGTTCAAAAATGATGCTCCTAAATCAACTTCTGTCACCTTAGTGATACATTTTGGGATAGTACCTAAAGTTTAAAGCAGAAATTGTTGCACTTTTGAAATTTTCATTTTTGACCAAAATCGACAGGTTCGGAGCTTAGGGAATTTCTCATATGCCACAAAACGGTTGAAGCACCTGTTCAAAAATGATGCTCCGATATCAACTTCTGTCACCTCAGTGATACATTTTGGTATAGTACCTAAAGTTTAAAGCAGAAATTGGAGACTTTTTAAATTTTCATTTTTGACCAAAATCGACAGGTCCGGGGCTTAGGGAATTTCTCATATGCCACAAAACGGTTGAAGCTCCTGTTCAAAAATGATGCTCCGAAATCAACTTCTGTCACCTTAGTGATACATTTTGGGATAGTACCTACAGTTTAAAGCAGAAATTGGGGCACTTTTGAAATTTTCATTTTTGACCAAAATCGACAGGTCCGGGGCTTAGGGAATTTTTCATATGCCACAAAACGGTTGAAGCTCCTGTTCAAAAATGATGCTCCAAAATCAACTTCTGTCACCTTAGTGATACATTTTGGGATAGTACCTAAAGTTTAAAGCAGAAATTGGGGCACTTTTGAAATTTACATTTTTGACCAAAATCGACAGGTTCGGGGCTTAGGGAATTTCTCATATGCCACAAAACGGTTGAAGCACCTGTTCAAAAATGATGCTCCGATATCAACTTCTGTCACCTCAGTGATACATTTTGGTATAGTACCTAAAGTTTAAAGCAGAAATTGGAGACTTTTTAAATTTTCATTTTTGACCAAAATCGACAGGTCCGGGGCTTAGGGAATTTCTCATATGCCACAAAACGGTTGAAGCTCCTGTTCAAAAATGATGCTCCGAAATCAACTTCTGTCACCTTAGTGATACATTTTGGGATAGTACCTAAAGTTTAAAGCAGAAATTGGGGCACTTTTGAAATTTACATTTTTGACCAAAATCGACAGGTTCGGGGCATAGGGAATTTCTCATATGCCACAAAACGGTTGAAGCACCTGTTCAAAAATGATGCTCCGAAATCAACTTCTGTCACCTTAGTGATACATTTTGGGATAGTACCTAAAGTTTAAAGCATAAATTGGGGCACTTTTTAAATTTTCATTTTTGACCAAAATCGACAGGTCCGGGGCTTAGGGAATTTCTCATATGCCACAAAACGGTTGAAGCTCCTGTTCAAAAATGATGCTCTGAAATCAACTTCTGTCACCTTAGTGATACATTTTGGGATAGTACCTAAAGTTTAAAGCAGAAATTGGGGCACTTTTGAAATTTTCATTTTGGACCAAAATCGACAGGTCCGGGGCTTAGGGAATTTCTCATATGCCACAAAACGGTTGAAACTCCTGTTCAAAAATAATGCTCCGAAATCAACTTCTGTCATGTTAGTGATACATTTTGGGATAGTACCTAAAGTTTAAAGCAGAAATTGGGGCACTTTTGAAATTTTCATTTTTGACCAAAATCGACAGGTCCGGGGCTTAGGGAATTTTTCATATGCCACAAAACGGTTGAAGCTCCTGTTCAAAAATGATGCTCCGAAATCAACTTCTGTCACCTTAGTGATACATTTTGGGATAGTACCTAAAGTTTAAAGCAGAAATTGGGGCACTTTTGAAATTTACATTTTTGACCAAAATCGACAGGTTCGGGGCTTAGGGAATTTCTCATATGCCACAAAACGGTTGAAGCACCTGTTCAAAAATGATGCTCCGAAATCAACTTCTGTCACCTTAGTGATACATTTTGGGATAGTACCTAAAGTTTAAAGCATAAATTGGGGCACTTTTTAAATTTTCATTTTTGACCAAAATCGACAGGTCCGGGGCTTAGGGAATTTCTCATATGCCACAAAACGGTTGAAGCTCCTGTTCAAAAATGATGCTCCTAAATCAACTTTTGTCACCTTAGTGATACATTTTGGGATAGTACCTAAAGTTTAAAGCATAAATTGGGGCACTTTTTAAATTTTCATTTTTGACCAAAATCGACAGGTCCGGGGTTAGGGAATTTCTCATATGCCACAAAACGGTTGAAGCTCCTGTTCAAAAATGATGCTCTGAAATCAACTTCTGTCACCTTAGTGATACATTTTGGGATAGTACCTAAAGTTTAAAGCATAAATTGGGGCACTTTTTAAATTTTCATTTTTGACCAAAATCGACAGGTCCGGAGCTTAGGGAATTTCTCATATGCCACAAAACGGTTGAAGCTCCTGTTCAAAAATGATGCTCTGAAATCAACTTCTGTCACCTTAGTGATACATTTTGGGATAGTACCTAAAGTTTAAAGCAGAAATTGGGGCACTTTTGAAATTTTCATTTTGGACCAAAATCGACAGGTCCGGGGCTTAGGGAATTTCTCATATGCCACAAAACGGTTGAAACTCCTATTCAAAAATAATGCTCCGAAATCAACTTCTGTCATGTTAGTGATACATGTTGGGATAGTACCTAAAGTTTAAAGCAGAAATTGGGGCACTTTTGAAATTTTTATTTTTTGACCAAAATCGACAGGTCCGGGGCTTAGGGAATTTCTCATATGCCACAAAACGATTGAAGCTCCTGTTCAAAAATGATGCTCCGAAATCAACTTCTGTCACCTTAGTGATACATTTTGGGATAGTACCTAAAGTTTAAAGCATAAATTGGGGCACTTTTGAAATTTTCATTTTTGACCAAAATCGACAGGTCCGGGGCTTAGGGAATTTCTCATATGCCACAAAACGGTTGAAGCTCCTGTTCAAAAATGATGCTCTGAAATCAACTTCTGTCACCTTAGTGATACATTTTGGGATAGTATCTAAAGTTTAAAGCAGAAATTGGGGCACTTTTGAAATTTTCATTTTGGACAAAAATCGACAGGTCCGGGGCTTAGGGAATTTCTCATATGCCACAAAACGATTGAAGCTCCTGTTCAAAAATGATGCTCCGAAATCAACTTCTGTCACCTTAGTGATACATTTTGGGATAGTACCTAAAGTTTAAAGCATAAATTGGGGCACTTTTGAAATTTTCATTTTTGACCAAAATCGACAGGTCCGGGGCTTAGGGAATTTCTCATATGCCACAAAACGGTTGAAGCTCCTGTTCAAAAATGATGCTCCTAAATCAACTTCTGTCACCTTAGTGATACATTTTGGGATAGTACCTAAAGTTTAAAGCAGAAATTGTTGCACTTTTGAAATTTTCATTTTTGACCAAAATCGACAGGTTCGGAGCTTAGGGAATTTCTCATATGCCACAAAACGGTTGAAGCACCTGTTCAAAAATGATGCTCCGATATCAACTTCTGTCACCTCAGTGATACATTTTGGTATAGTACCTAAAGTTTAAAGCAGAAATTGGAGACTTTTTAAATTTTCATTTTTGACCAAAATCGACAGGTCCGGGGCTTAGGGAATTTCTCATATGCCACAAAACGGTTGAAGCTCCTGTTCAAAAATGATGCTCCGAAATCAACTTCTGTCACCTTAGTGATACATTTTGGGATAGTACCTACAGTTTAAAGCAGAAATTGGGGCACTTTTGAAATTTTCATTTTTGACCAAAATCGACAGGTCCGGGGCTTAGGGAATTTTTCATATGCCACAAAACGGTTGAAGCTCCTGTTCAAAAATGATGCTCCAAAATCAACTTCTGTCACCTTAGTGATACATTTTGGGATAGTACCTAAAGTTTAAAGCAGAAATTGGGGCACTTTTGAAATTTACATTTTTGACCAAAATCGACAGGTTCGGGGCTTAGGGAATTTCTCATATGCCACAAAACGGTTGAAGCACCTGTTCAAAAATGATGCTCCGATATCAACTTCTGTCACCTCAGTGATACATTTTGGTATAGTACCTAAAGTTTAAAGCAGAAATTGGAGACTTTTTAAATTTTCATTTTTGACCAAAATCGACAGGTCCGGGGCTTAGGGAATTTCTCATATGCCACAAAACGGTTGAAGCTCCTGTTCAAAAATGATGCTCCGAAATCAACTTCTGTCACCTTAGTGATACATTTTGGGATAGTACCTAAAGTTTAAAGCAGAAATTGGGGCACTTTTGAAATTTACATTTTTGACCAAAATCGACAGGTTCGGGGCATAGGGAATTTCTCATATGCCACAAAACGGTTGAAGCACCTGTTCAAAAATGATGCTCCGAAATCAACTTCTGTCACCTTAGTGATACATTTTGGGATAGTACCTAAAGTTTAAAGCATAAATTGGGGCACTTTTTAAATTTTCATTTTTGACCAAAATCGACAGGTCCGGGGCTTAGGGAATTTCTCATATGCCACAAAACGGTTGAAGCTCCTGTTCAAAAATGATGCTCTGAAATCAACTTCTGTCACCTTAGTGATACATTTTGGGATAGTACCTAAAGTTTAAAGCAGAAATTGGGGCACTTTTGAAATTTTCATTTTGGACCAAAATCGACAGGTCCGGGGCTTAGGGAATTTCTCATATGCCACAAAACGGTTGAAACTCCTGTTCAAAAATAATGCTCCGAAATCAACTTCTGTCATGTTAGTGATACATTTTGGGATAGTACCTAAAGTTTAAAGCAGAAATTGGGGCACTTTTGAAATTTTCATTTTTGACCAAAATCGACAGGTCCGGGGCTTAGGGAATTTTTCATATGCCACAAAACGGTTGAAGCTCCTGTTCAAAAATGATGCTCCGAAATCAACTTCTGTCACCTTAGTGATACATTTTGGGATAGTACCTAAAGTTTAAAGCAGAAATTGGGGCACTTTTGAAATTTACATTTTTGACCAAAATCGACAGGTTCGGGGCTTAGGGAATTTCTCATATGCCACAAAACGGTTGAAGCACCTGTTCAAAAATGATGCTCCGAAATCAACTTCTGTCACCTTAGTGATACATTTTGGGATAGTACCTAAAGTTTAAAGCATAAATTGGGGCACTTTTTAAATTTTCATTTTTGACCAAAATCGACAGGTCCGGGGCTTAGGGAATTTCTCATATGCCACAAAACGGTTGAAGCTCCTGTTCAAAAATGATGCTCCTAAATCAACTTTTGTCACCTTAGTGATACATTTTGGGATAGTACCTAAAGTTTAAAGCATAAATTGGGGCACTTTTTAAATTTTCATTTTTGACCAAAATCGACAGGTCCGGGGTCAGGGAATTTCTCATATGCCACAAAACGGTTGAAGCTCCTGTTCAAAAATGATGCTCTGAAATCAACTTCTGTCACCTTAGTGATACATTTTGGGATAGTACCTAAAGTTTAAAGCATAAATTGGGGCACTTTTTAAATTTTCATTTTTGACCAAAATCGACAGGTCCGGAGCTTAGGGAATTTCTCATATGCCACAAAACGGTTGAAGCTCCTGTTCAAAAATGATGCTCTGAAATCAACTTCTGTCACCTTAGTGATACATTTTGGGATAGTACCTAAAGTTTAAAGCAGAAATTGGGGCACTTTTGAAATTTTCATTTTGGACCAAAATCGACAGGTCCGGGGCTTAGGGAATTTCTCATATGCCACAAAACGGTTGAAACTCCTATTCAAAAATAATGCTCCGAAATCAACTTCTGTCATGTTAGTGATACATGTTGGGATAGTACCTAAAGTTTAAAGCAGAAATTGGGGCACTTTTGAAATTTTTATTTTTTGACCAAAATCGACAGGTCCGGGGCTTAGGGAATTTCTCATATGCCACAAAACGATTGAAGCTCCTGTTCAAAAATGATGCTCCGAAATCAACTTCTGTCACCTTAGTGATACATTTTGGGATAGTACCTAAAGTTTAAAGCATAAATTGGGGCACTTTTGAAATTTTCATTTTTGACCAAAATCGACAGGTCCGGGGCTTAGGGAATTTCTCATATGCCACAAAACGGTTGAAGCTCCTGTTCAAAAATGATGCTCTGAAATCAACTTCTGTCACCTTAGTGATACATTTTGGGATAGTATCTAAAGTTTAAAGCAGAAATTGGGGCACTTTTGAAATTTTCATTTTGGACAAAATCGACAGGTCCGGGGCTTAGGGAATTTCTCATATGCCACAAAACGATTGAAGCTCCTGTTCAAAAATGATGCTCCGAAATCAACTTCTGTCACCTTAGTGATACATTTTGGGATAGTACCTAAAGTTTAAAGCATAAATTGGGGCACTTTTGAAATTTTCATTTTTGACCAAAATCGACAGGTCCGGGGCTTAGGGAATTTCTCATATGCCACAAAACGGTTGAAGCTCCTGTTCAAAAATGATGCTCCTAAATCAACTTCTGTCACCTTAGTGATACATTTTGGGATAGTACCTAAAGTTTAAAGCAGAAATTGTTGCACTTTTGAAATTTTCATTTTTGACCAAAATCGACAGGTTCGGAGCTTAGGGAATTTCTCATATGCCACAAAACGGTTGAAGCACCTGTTCAAAAATGATGCTCCGATATCAACTTCTGTCACCTCAGTGATACATTTTGGTATAGTACCTAAAGTTTAAAGCAGAAATTGGAGACTTTTTAAATTTTCATTTTTGACCAAAATCGACAGGTCCGGGGCTTAGGGAATTTCTCATATGCCACAAAACGGTTGAAGCTCCTGTTCAAAAATGATGCTCCGAAATCAACTTCTGTCACCTTAGTGATACATTTTGGGATAGTACCTAAAGTTTAAAGCAGAAATTGGGGCACTTTTGAAATTTTCATTTTTGACCAAAATCGACAGGTCCGGGGCTTAGGGAATTTTTCATATGCCACAAAACGGTTGAAGCTCCTGTTCAAAAATGATGCTCCAAAATCAACTTCTGTCACCTTAGTGATACATTTTGGGATAGTACCTAAAGTTTAAAGCAGAAATTGGGGCACTTTTGAAATTTACATTTTTGACCAAAATCGACAGGTTCGGGGCTTAGGGAATTTCTCATATGCCACAAAACGGTTGAAGCACCTGTTCAAAAATGATGCTCCGAAATCAACTTCTGTCACCTTAGTGATACATTTTGGGATAGTACCTAAAGTTTAAAGCATAAATTGGGGCACTTTTTAAATTTTCATTTTTGACCAAAATCGACAGGTCCGGGGCTTAGGGAATTTCTCATATGCCACAAAACGGTTGAAGCTCCTGTTCAAAAATGATGCTCTGAAATCAACTTCTGTCACCTTAGTGATACATTTTGGGATAGTACCTAAAGTTTAAAGCAGAAATTGGGGCACTTTTGAAATTTTCATTTTGGACCAAAATCGACAGGTCCGGGGCTTAGGGAATTTCTCATATGCCACAAAACGGTTGAAACTCCTGTTCAAAAATAATGCTCCGAAATCAACTTCTGTCATGTTAGTGATACATTTTGGGATAGTACCTAAAGTTTAAAGCAGAAATTGGGGCACTTTTGAAATTTTCATTTTTGACCAAAATCGACAGGTCCGGGGCTTAGGGAATTTTTCATATGCCACAAAACGGTTGAAGCTCCTGTTCAAAAATGATGCTCCGAAATCAACTTCTGTCACCTTAGTGATACATTTTGGGATAGTACCTAAAGTTTAAAGCAGAAATTGGGGCACTTTTGAAATTTACATTTTTGACCAAAATCGACAGGTTCGGGGCTTAGGGAATTTCTCATATGCCACAAAACGGTTGAAGCACCTGTTCAAAAATGATGCTCCGAAATCAACTTCTGTCACCTTAGTGATACATTTTGGGATAGTACCTAAAGTTTAAAGCATAAATTGGGGCACTTTTTAAATTTTCATTTTTGACCAAAATCGACAGGTCCGGGGCTTAGGGAATTTCTCATATGCCACAAAACGGTTGAAGCTCCTGTTCAAAAATGATGCTCCTAAATCAACTTTTGTCACCTTAGTGATACATTTTGGGATAGTACCTAAAGTTTAAAGCATAAATTGGGGCACTTTTTAAATTTTCATTTTTGACCAAAATCGACAGGTCCGGGGTTAGGGAATTTCTCATATGCCACAAAACGGTTGAAGCTCCTGTTCAAAAATGATGCTCTGAAATCAACTTCTGTCACCTTAGTGATACATTTTGGGATAGTACCTAAAGTTTAAAGCATAAATTGGGGCACTTTTTAAATTTTCATTTTTGACCAAAATCGACAGGTCCGGAGCTTAGGGAATTTCTCATATGCCACAAAACGGTTGAAGCTCCTGTTCAAAAATGATGCTCTGAAATCAACTTCTGTCACCTTAGTGATACATTTTGGGATAGTACCTAAAGTTTAAAGCAGAAATTGGGGCACTTTTGAAATTTTCATTTTGGACCAAAATCGACAGGTCCGGGGCTTAGGGAATTTCTCATATGCCACAAAACGGTTGAAACTCCTATTCAAAAATAATGCTCCGAAATCAACTTCTGTCATGTTAGTGATACATGTTGGGATAGTACCTAAAGTTTAAAGCAGAAATTGGGGCACTTTTGAAATTTTTATTTTTTGACCAAAATCGACAGGTCCGGGGCTTAGGGAATTTCTCATATGCCACAAAACGATTGAAGCTCCTGTTCAAAAATGATGCTCCGAAATCAACTTCTGTCACCTTAGTGATACATTTTGGGATAGTACCTAAAGTTTAAAGCATAAATTGGGGCACTTTTGAAATTTTCATTTTTGACCAAAATCGACAGGTCCGGGGCTTAGGGAATTTCTCATATGCCACAAAACGGTTGAAGCTCCTGTTCAAAAATGATGCTCTGAAATCAACTTCTGTCACCTTAGTGATACATTTTGGGATAGTATCTAAAGTTTAAAGCAGAAATTGGGGCACTTTTGAAATTTTCATTTTGGACAAAAATCGACAGGTCCGGGGCTTAGGGAATTTCTCATATGCCACAAAACGATTGAAGCTCCTGTTCAAAAATGATGCTCCGAAATCAACTTCTGTCACCTTAGTGATACATTTTGGGATAGTACCTAAAGTTTAAAGCATAAATTGGGGCACTTTTGAAATTTTCATTTTTGACCAAAATCGACAGGTCCGGGGCTTAGGGAATTTCTCATATGCCACAAAACGGTTGAAGCTCCTGTTCAAAAATGATGCTCCTAAATCAACTTCTGTCACCTTAGTGATACATTTTGGGATAGTACCTAAAGTTTAAAGCAGAAATTGTTGCACTTTTGAAATTTTCATTTTTGACCAAAATCGACAGGTTCGGAGCTTAGGGAATTTCTCATATGCCACAAAACGGTTGAAGCACCTGTTCAAAAATGATGCTCCGATATCAACTTCTGTCACCTCAGTGATACATTTTGGTATAGTACCTAAAGTTTAAAGCAGAAATTGGAGACTTTTTAAATTTTCATTTTTGACCAAAATCGACAGGTCCGGGGCTTAGGGAATTTCTCATATGCCACAAAACGGTTGAAGCTCCTGTTCAAAAATGATGCTCCGAAATCAACTTCTGTCACCTTAGTGATACATTTTGGGATAGTACCTACAGTTTAAAGCAGAAATTGGGGCACTTTTGAAATTTTCATTTTTGACCAAAATCGACAGGTCCGGGGCTTAGGGAATTTTTCATATGCCACAAAACGGTTGAAGCTCCTGTTCAAAAATGATGCTCCAAAATCAACTTCTGTCACCTTAGTGATACATTTTGGGATAGTACCTAAAGTTTAAAGCAGAAATTGGGGCACTTTTGAAATTTACATTTTTGACCAAAATCGACAGGTTCGGGGCTTAGGGAATTTCTCATATGCCACAAAACGGTTGAAGCACCTGTTCAAAAATGATGCTCCGATATCAACTTCTGTCACCTCAGTGATACATTTTGGTATAGTACCTAAAGTTTAAAGCAGAAATTGGAGACTTTTTAAATTTTCATTTTTGACCAAAATCGACAGGTCCGGGGCTTAGGGAATTTCTCATATGCCACAAAACGGTTGAAGCTCCTGTTCAAAAATGATGCTCCGAAATCAACTTCTGTCACCTTAGTGATACATTTTGGGATAGTACCTAAAGTTTAAAGCAGAAATTGGGGCACTTTTGAAATTTACATTTTTGACCAAAATCGACAGGTTCGGGGCATAGGGAATTTCTCATATGCCACAAAACGGTTGAAGCACCTGTTCAAAAATGATGCTCCGAAATCAACTTCTGTCACCTTAGTGATACATTTTGGGATAGTACCTAAAGTTTAAAGCATAAATTGGGGCACTTTTTAAATTTTCATTTTTGACCAAAATCGACAGGTCCGGGGCTTAGGGAATTTCTCATATGCCACAAAACGGTTGAAGCTCCTGTTCAAAAATGATGCTCTGAAATCAACTTCTGTCACCTTAGTGATACATTTTGGGATAGTACCTAAAGTTTAAAGCAGAAATTGGGGCACTTTTGAAATTTTCATTTTGGACCAAAATCGACAGGTCCGGGGCTTAGGGAATTTCTCATATGCCACAAAACGGTTGAAACTCCTGTTCAAAAATAATGCTCCGAAATCAACTTCTGTCATGTTAGTGATACATTTTGGGATAGTACCTAAAGTTTAAAGCAGAAATTGGGGCACTTTTGAAATTTTCATTGTTGACCAAAATCGACAGGTCCGGGGCTTAGGGAATTTTTCATATGCCACAAAACGGTTGAAGCTCCTGTTCAAAAATGATGCTCCGAAATCAA
This sequence comes from Pseudophryne corroboree, assembly GCF_028390025.1. NCBI lineage: Eukaryota > Metazoa > Chordata > Amphibia > Anura > Myobatrachidae > Pseudophryne > Pseudophryne corroboree. The sequence goes on from NW_026970501.1 coordinate 68,592, forward strand.
CTTCTGTCACCTTAGTGATACATTTTGGGATAGTACCTAAAGTTTAAAGCAGAAATTGGGGCACTTTTGAAATTTACATTTTTGACCAAAATCGACAGGTTCGGGGCTTAGGGAATTTCTCATATGCCACAAAACGGTTGAAGCACCTGTTCAAAAATGATGCTCCGAAATCAACTTCTGTCACCTTAGTGATACATTTTGGGATAGTACCTAAAGTTTAAAGCATAAATTGGGGCACTTTTTAAATTTTCATTTTTGACCAAAATCGACAGGTCCGGGGCTTAGGGAATTTCTCATATGCCACAAAACGGTTGAAGCTCCTGTTCAAAAATGATGCTCCTAAATCAACTTTTGTCACCTTAGTGATACATTTTGGGATAGTACCTAAAGTTTAAAGCATAAATTGGGGCACTTTTTAAATTTTCATTTTTGACCAAAATCGACAGGTCCGGGGTCAGGGAATTTCTCATATGCCACAAAACGGTTGAAGCTCCTGTTCAAAAATGATGCTCTGAAATCAACTTCTGTCACCTTAGTGATACATTTTGGGATAGTACCTAAAGTTTAAAGCATAAATTGGGGCACTTTTTAAATTTTCATTTTTGACCAAAATCGACAGGTCCGGAGCTTAGGGAATTTCTCATATGCCACAAAACGGTTGAAGCTCCTGTTCAAAAATGATGCTCTGAAATCAACTTCTGTCACCTTAGTGATACATTTTGGGATAGTACCTAAAGTTTAAAGCAGAAATTGGGGCACTTTTGAAATTTTCATTTTGGACCAAAATCGACAGGTCCGGGGCTTAGGGAATTTCTCATATGCCACAAAACGGTTGAAACTCCTATTCAAAAATAATGCTCCGAAATCAACTTCTGTCATGTTAGTGATACATGTTGGGATAGTACCTAAAGTTTAAAGCAGAAATTGGGGCACTTTTGAAATTTTTATTTTTTGACCAAAATCGACAGGTCCGGGGCTTAGGGAATTTCTCATATGCCACAAAACGATTGAAGCTCCTGTTCAAAAATGATGCTCCGAAATCAACTTCTGTCACCTTAGTGATACATTTTGGGATAGTACCTAAAGTTTAAAGCATAAATTGGGGCACTTTTGAAATTTTCATTTTTGACCAAAATCGACAGGTCCGGGGCTTAGGGAATTTCTCATATGCCACAAAACGGTTGAAGCTCCTGTTCAAAAATGATGCTCTGAAATCAACTTCTGTCACCTTAGTGATACATTTTGGGATAGTATCTAAAGTTTAAAGCAGAAATTGGGGCACTTTTGAAATTTTCATTTTGGACAAAAATCGACAGGTCCGGGGCTTAGGGAATTTCTCATATGCCACAAAACGATTGAAGCTCCTGTTCAAAAATGATGCTCCGAAATCAACTTCTGTCACCTTAGTGATACATTTTGGGATAGTACCTAAAGTTTAAAGCATAAATTGGGGCACTTTTGAAATTTTCATTTTTGACCAAAATCGACAGGTCCGGGGCTTAGGGAATTTCTCATATGCCACAAAACGGTTGAAGCTCCTGTTCAAAAATGATGCTCCTAAATCAACTTCTGTCACCTTAGTGATACATTTTGGGATAGTACCTAAAGTTTAAAGCAGAAATTGTTGCACTTTTGAAATTTTCATTTTTGACCAAAATCGACAGGTTCGGAGCTTAGGGAATTTCTCATATGCCACAAAACGGTTGAAGCACCTGTTCAAAAATGATGCTCCGATATCAACTTCTGTCACCTCAGTGATACATTTTGGTATAGTACCTAAAGTTTAAAGCAGAAATTGGAGACTTTTTAAATTTTCATTTTTGACCAAAATCGACAGGTCCGGGGCTTAGGGAATTTCTCATATGCCACAAAACGGTTGAAGCTCCTGTTCAAAAATGATGCTCCGAAATCAACTTCTGTCACCTTAGTGATACATTTTGGGATAGTACCTACAGTTTAAAGCAGAAATTGGGGCACTTTTGAAATTTTCATTTTTGACCAAAATCGACAGGTCCGGGGCTTAGGGAATTTTTCATATGCCACAAAACGGTTGAAGCTCCTGTTCAAAAATGATGCTCCAAAATCAACTTCTGTCACCTTAGTGATACATTTTGGGATAGTACCTAAAGTTTAAAGCAGAAATTGGGGCACTTTTGAAATTTACATTTTTGACCAAAATCGACAGGTTCGGGGCTTAGGGAATTTCTCATATGCCACAAAACGGTTGAAGCACCTGTTCAAAAATGATGCTCCGATATCAACTTCTGTCACCTCAGTGATACATTTTGGTATAGTACCTAAAGTTTAAAGCAGAAATTGGAGACTTTTTAAATTTTCATTTTTGACCAAAATCGACAGGTCCGGGGCTTAGGGAATTTCTCATATGCCACAAAACGGTTGAAGCTCCTGTTCAAAAATGATGCTCCGAAATCAACTTCTGTCACCTTAGTGATACATTTTGGGATAGTACCTAAAGTTTAAAGCAGAAATTGGGGCACTTTTGAAATTTACATTTTTGACCAAAATCGACAGGTTCGGGGCATAGGGAATTTCTCATATGCCACAAAACGGTTGAAGCACCTGTTCAAAAATGATGCTCCGATATCAACTTCTGTCACCTCAGTGATACATTTTGGTATAGTACCTAAAGTTTAAAGCAGAAATTGGGGCACTTTTGAAATTTTCATTTTGGACCAAAATCGACAGGTCCGGGGCTTAGGGAATTTCTCATATGCCACAAAACGGTTGAAACTCCTGTTCAAAAATAATGCTCCGAAATCAACTTCTGTCATGTTAGTGATACATTTTGGGATAGTACCTAAAGTTTAAAGCAGAAATTGGGGCACTTTTGAAATTTTCATTTTTGACCAAAATCGACAGGTCCGGGGCTTAGCGAATTTTTCATATGCCACAAAACGGTTGAAGCTCCTGTTCAAAAATGATGCTCCAAAATCAACTTCTGTCACCTTAGTGATACATTTTGGGATAGTACCTAAAGTTTAAAGCAGAAATTGGGGCACTTTTGAAATTTACATTTTTGACCAAAATCGACAGGTTCGGGGCTTAGGGAATTTCTCATATGCCACAAAACGGTTGAAGCACCTGTTCAAAAATGATGCTCCGAAATCAACTTCTGTCACCTTAGTGATACATTTTGGGATAGTACCTAAAGTTTAAAGCATAAATTGGGGCACTTTTTAAATTTTCATTTTTGACCAAAATCGACAGGTCCGGGGCTTAGGGAATTTCTCATATGCCACAAAACGGTTGAAGCTCCTGTTCAAAAATGATGCTCCTAAATCAACTTTTGTCACCTTAGTGATACATTTTGGGATAGTACCTAAAGTTTAAAGCATAAATTGGGGCACTTTTTAAATTTTCATTTTTGACCAAAATCGACAGGTCCGGGGTTAGGGAATTTCTCATATGCCACAAAACGGTTGAAGCTCCTGTTCAAAAATGATGCTCTGAAATCAACTTCTGTCACCTTAGTGATACATTTTGGGATAGTACCTAAAGTTTAAAGCAGAAATTGGGGCACTTTTGAAATTTTCATTTTGGACCAAAATCGACAGGTCCGGGGCTTAGGGAATTTCTCATATGCCACAAAACGGTTGAAACTCCTGTTCAAAAATAATGCTCCGAAATCAACTTCTGTCATGTTAGTGATACATTTTGGGATAGTACCTAAAGTTTAAAGCAGAAATTGGGGCACTTTTGAAATTTTTATTTTTTGACCAAAATCGACAGGTCCGGGGCTTAGGGAATTTCTCATATGCCACAAAACGATTGAAGCTCCTGTTCAAAAATGATGCTCCGAAATCAACTTCTGTCACCTTAGTGATACATTTTGGGATAGTACCTAAAGTTTAAAGCATAAATTGGGGCACTTTTGAAATTTTCATTTTTGACCAAAATCGACAGGTCCGGGGCTTAGGGAATTTCTCATATGCCACAAAACGGTTGAAGCTCCTGTTCAAAAATGATGCTCCTAAATCAACTTCTGTCACCTTAGTGATACATTTTGGGATAGTACCTAAAGTTTAAAGCAGAAATTGTTGTACTTTTGAAATTTTCATTTTTGACCAAAATCGACAGGTTCGGAGCTTAGGGAATTTCTCATATGCCACAAAACGGTTGAAGCACCTGTTCAAAAATGATGCTCCGATATCAACTTCTGTCACCTCAGTGATACATTTTGGTATAGTACCTAAAGTTTAAAGCAGAAATTGGAGACTTTTTAAATTTTCATTTTTGACCAAAATCGACAGGTCCGGGGCTTAGGGAATTTCTCATATGCCACAAAACGGTTGAAGCTCCTGTTCAAAAATGATGCTCCGAAATCAACTTCTGTCACCTTAGTGATACATTTTGGGATAGTACCTAAAGTTTAAAGCAGAAATTGGGGCACTTTTGAAATTTACATTTTTGACCAAAATCGACAGGTTCGGGGCTTAGGGAATTTCTCATATGCCACAAAACGGTTGAAGCACCTGTTCAAAAATGATGCTCCGAAATCAACTTCTGTCACCTTAGTGATACATTTTGGGATAGTACCTAAAGTTTAAAGCATAAATTGGGGCACTTTTTAAATTTTCATTTTTGACCAAAATCGACAGGTCCGGAGCTTAGGGAATTTCTCATATGCCACAAAACGGTTGAAGCTCTTGTTCAAAAATGATGCTCTGAAATCAACTTCTGTCACCTTAGTGATACATTTTGGGATAGTACCTAAAGTTTAAAGCAGAAATTGGGGCACTTTTGAAATTTTCATTTTGGACCAAAATCGACAGGTCCGGGGCTTAGGGAATTTCTCATATGCCACAAAACGGTTGAAACTCCTATTCAAAAATAATGCTCCGAAATCAACTTCTGTCATGTTAGTGATACATGTTGGGATAGTACCTAAAGTTTAAAGCAGAAATTGGGGCACTTTTGAAATTTTTATTTTTTGACCAAAATCGACAGGTCCGGGGCTTAGGGAATTTCTCATATGCCACAAAACGATTGAAGCTCCTGTTCAAAAATGATGCTCCGAAATCAACTTCTGTCACCTTAGTGATACATTTTGGGATAGTACCTAAAGTTTAAAGCATAAATTGGGGCACTTTTTAAATTTTCATTTTTGACCAAAATCGACAGGTCCGGGGCTTAGGGAATTTCTCATATGCCACAAAACGATTGAAGCTCCTGTTCAAAAATGATGCTCCGAAATCAACTTCTGTCACCTTAGTGATACATTTTGGGATAGTACCTAAAGTTTAAAGCATAAATTGGGGCACTTTTGAAATTTTCATTTTTGACCAAAATCGACAGGTCCGGGGCTTAGGGAATTTCTCATATGCCACAAAACGGTTGAAGCTCCTGTTCAAAAATGATGCTCCTAAATCAACTTCTGTCACCTTAGTGATACATTTTGGGATAGTACCTAAAGTTTAAAGCAGAAATTGTTGCACTTTTGAAATTTTCATTTTTGACCAAAATCGACAGGTTCGGAGCTTAGGGAATTTCTCATATGCCACAAAACGGTTGAAGCACCTGTTCAAAAATGATGCTCCGATATCAACTTCTGTCACCTCAGTGATACATTTTGGTATAGTACCTAAAGTTTAAAGCAGAAATTGGAGACTTTTTAAATTTTCATTTTTGACCAAAATCGACAGGTCCGGGGCTTAGGGAATTTCTCATATGCCACAAAACGGTTGAAGCTCCTGTTCAAAAATGATGCTCCGAAATCAACTTCTGTCACCTTAGTGATACATTTTGGGATAGTACCTACAGTTTAAAGCAGAAATTGGGGCACTTTTGAAATTTTCATTTTTGACCAAAATCGACAGGTCCGGGGCTTAGGGAATTTTTCATATGCCACAAAACGGTTGAAGCTCCTGTTCAAAAATGATGCTCCAAAATCAACTTCTGTCACCTTAGTGATACATTTTGGGATAGTACCTAAAGTTTAAAGCAGAAATTGGGGCACTTTTGAAATTTACATTTTTGACCAAAATCGACAGGTTCGGGGCTTAGGGAATTTCTCATATGCCACAAAACGGTTGAAGCACCTGTTCAAAAATGATGCTCCGATATCAACTTCTGTCACCTCAGTGATACATTTTGGTATAGTACCTAAAGTTTAAAGCAGAAATTGGAGACTTTTTAAATTTTCATTTTTGACCAAAATCGACAGGTCCGGGGCTTAGGGAATTTCTCATATGCCACAAAACGGTTGAAGCTCCTGTTCAAAAATGATGCTCCGAAATCAACTTCTGTCACCTTAGTGATACATTTTGGGATAGTACCTAAAGTTTAAAGCAGAAATTGGGGCACTTTTGAAATTTACATTTTTGACCAAAATCGACAGGTTCGGGGCATAGGGAATTTCTCATATGCCACAAAACGGTTGAAGCACCTGTTCAAAAATGATGCTCCGAAATCAACTTCTGTCACCTTAGTGATACATTTTGGGATAGTACCTAAAGTTTAAAGCATAAATTGGGGCACTTTTTAAATTTTCATTTTTGACCAAAATCGACAGGTCCGGGGCTTAGGGAATTTCTCATATGCCACAAAACGGTTGAAGCTCCTGTTCAAAAATGATGCTCTGAAATCAACTTCTGTCACCTTAGTGATACATTTTGGGATAGTACCTAAAGTTTAAAGCAGAAATTGGGGCACTTTTGAAATTTTCATTTTGGACCAAAATCGACAGGTCCGGGGCTTAGGGAATTTCTCATATGCCACAAAACGGTTGAAACTCCTGTTCAAAAATAATGCTCCGAAATCAACTTCTGTCATGTTAGTGATACATTTTGGGATAGTACCTAAAGTTTAAAGCAGAAATTGGGGCACTTTTGAAATTTTCATTTTTGACCAAAATCGACAGGTCCGGGGCTTAGGGAATTTTTCATATGCCACAAAACGGTTGAAGCTCCTGTTCAAAAATGATGCTCCAAAATCAACTTCTGTCACCTTAGTGATACATTTTGGGATAGTACCTAAAGTTTAAAGCAGAAATTGGGGCACTTTTGAAATTTACATTTTTGACCAAAATCGACAGGTTCGGGGCTTAGGGAATTTCTCATATGCCACAAAACGGTTGAAGCACCTGTTCAAAAATGATGCTCCGAAATCAACTTCTGTCACCTTAGTGATACATTTTGGGATAGTACCTAAAGTTTAAAGCATAAATTGGGGCACTTTTGAAATTTTCATTTTTGACCAAAATCGACAGGTCCGGGGTTAGGGAATTTCTCATATGCCACAAAACGGTTGAAGCTCCTGTTCAAAAATGATGCTCCTAAATCAACTTTTGTCACCTTAGTGATACATTTTGGGATAGTACCTAAAGTTTAAAGCATAAATTGGGGCACTTTTGAAATTTTCATTTTTGACCAAAATCGACAGGTCCGGGGTTAGGGAATTTCTCATATGCCACAAAACGGTTGAAGCTCCTGTTCAAAAATGATGCTCTGAAATCAACTTCTGTCACCTTAGTGATACATTTTGGGATAGTACCTAAAGTTTAAAGCAGAAATTGGGGCACTTTTGAAATTTTCATTTTGGACCAAAATCGACAGGTCCGGGGCTTAGGGAATTTCTCATATGCCACAAAACGGTTGAAACTCCTGTTCAAAAATAATGCTCCGAAATCAACTTCTGTCATGTTAGTGATACATTTTGGGATAGTACCTAAAGTTTAAAGCAGAAATTGGGGCACTTTTGAAATTTTTATTTTTTGACCAAAATCGACAGGTCCGGGGCTTAGGGAATTTCTCATATGCCACAAAACGATTGAAGCTCCTGTTCAAAAATGATGCTCCGAAATCAACTTCTGTCACCTTAGTGATACATTTTGGGATAGTACCTAAAGTTTAAAGCATAAATTGGGGCACTTTTGAAATTTTCATTTTTGACCAAAATCGACAGGTCCGGGGCTTAGGGAATTTCTCATATGCCACAAAACGGTTGAAGCTCCTGTTCAAAAATGATGCTCCTAAATCAACTTCTGTCACCTTAGTGATACATTTTGGGATAGTACCTAAAGTTTAAAGCAGAAATTGTTGTACTTTTGAAATTTTCATTTTTGACCAAAATCGACAGGTTCGGAGCTTAGGGAATTTCTCATATGCCACAAAACGGTTGAAGCACCTGTTCAAAAATGATGCTCCGATATCAACTTCTGTCACCTCAGTGATACATTTTGGTATAGTACCTAAAGTTTAAAGCAGAAATTGGAGACTTTTTAAATTTTCATTTTTGACCAAAATCGACAGGTCCGGGGCTTAGGGAATTTCTCATATGCCACAAAACGGTTGAAGCTCCTGTTCAAAAATGATGCTCCGAAATCAACTTCTGTCACCTTAGTGATACATTTTGGGATAGTACCTAAAGTTTAAAGCAGAAATTGGGGCACTTTTGAAATTTACATTTTTGACCAAAATCGACAGGTTCGGGGCTTAGGGAATTTCTCATATGCCACAAAACGGTTGAAGCACCTGTTCAAAAATGATGCTCCGAAATCAACTTCTGTCACCTTAGTGATACATTTTGGGATAGTACCTAAAGTTTAAAGCATAAATTGGGGCACTTTTTAAATTTTCATTTTTGACCAAAATCGACAGGTCCGGAGCTTAGGGAATTTCTCATATGCCACAAAACGGTTGAAGCTCCTGTTCAAAAATGATGCTCTGAAATCAACTTCTGTCACCTTAGTGATACATTTTGGGATAGTACCTAAAGTTTAAAGCAGAAATTGGGGCACTTTTGAAATTTTCATTTTGGACCAAAATCGACAGGTCCGGGGCTTAGGGAATTTCTCATATGCCACAAAACGGTTGAAACTCCTATTCAAAAATAATGCTCCGAAATCAACTTCTGTCATGTTAGTGATACATGTTGGGATAGTACCTAAAGTTTAAAGCAGAAATTGGGGCACTTTTGAAATTTTTATTTTTTGACCAAAATCGACAGGTCCGGGGCTTAGGGAATTTCTCATATGCCACAAAACGATTGAAGCTCCTGTTCAAAAATGATGCTCCGAAATCAACTTCTGTCACCTTAGTGATACATTTTGGGATAGTACCTAAAGTTTAAAGCATAAATTGGGGCACTTTTGAAATTTTCATTTTTGACCAAAATCGACAGGTCCGGGGCTTAGGGAATTTCTCATATGCCACAAAACGGTTGAAGCTCCTGTTCAAAAATGATGCTCTGAAATCAACTTCTGTCACCTTAGTGATACATTTTGGGATAGTATCTAAAGTTTAAAGCAGAAATTGGGGCACTTTTGAAATTTTCATTTTGGACAAAAATCGACAGGTCCGGGGCTTAGGGAATTTCTCATATGCCACAAAACGATTGAAGCTCCTGTTCAAAAATGATGCTCCGAAATCAACTTCTGTCACCTTAGTGATACATTTTGGGATAGTACCTAAAGTTTAAAGCATAAATTGGGGCACTTTTGAAATTTTCATTTTTGACCAAAATCGACAGGTCCGGGGCTTAGGGAATTTCTCATATGCCACAAAACGGTTGAAGCTCCTGTTCAAAAATGATGCTCCTAAATCAACTTCTGTCACCTTAGTGATACATTTTGGGATAGTACCTAAAGTTTAAAGCAGAAATTGTTGCACTTTTGAAATTTTCATTTTTGACCAAAATCGACAGGTTCGGAGCTTAGGGAATTTCTCATATGCCACAAAACGGTTGAAGCACCTGTTCAAAAATGATGCTCCGATATCAACTTCTGTCACCTCAGTGATACATTTTGGTATAGTACCTAAAGTTTAAAGCAGAAATTGGAGACTTTTTAAATTTTCATTTTTGACCAAAATCGACAGGTCCGGGGCTTAGGGAATTTCTCATATGCCACAAAACGGTTGAAGCTCCTGTTCAAAAATGATGCTCCGAAATCAACTTCTGTCACCTTAGTGATACATTTTGGGATAGTACCTACAGTTTAAAGCAGAAATTGGGGCACTTTTGAAATTTTCATTTTTGACCAAAATCGACAGGTCCGGGGCTTAGGGAATTTTTCATATGCCACAAAACGGTTGAAGCTCCTGTTCAAAAATGATGCTCCAAAATCAACTTCTGTCACCTTAGTGATACATTTTGGGATAGTACCTAAAGTTTAAAGCAGAAATTGTTGCACTTTTGAAATTTACATTTTTGACCAAAATCGACAGGTTCGGGGCTTAGGGAATTTCTCATATGCCACAAAACGGTTGAAGCACCTGTTCAAAAATGATGCTCCGATATCAACTTCTGTCACCTCAGTGATACATTTTGGTATAGTACCTAAAGTTTAAAGCAGAAATTGGAGACTTTTTAAATTTTCATTTTTGACCAAAATCGACAGGTCCGGGGCTTAGGGAATTTCTCATATGCCACAAAACGGTTGAAGCTCCTGTTCAAAAATGATGCTCCGAAATCAACTTCTGTCACCTTAGTGATACATTTTGGGATAGTACCTAAAGTTTAAAGCAGAAATTGGGGCACTTTTGAAATTTACATTTTTGACCAAAATCGACAGGTTCGGGGCATAGGGAATTTCTCATATGCCACAAAACGGTTGAAGCACCTGTTCAAAAATGATGCTCCGAAATCAACTTCTGTCACCTTAGTGATACATTTTGGGATAGTACCTAAAGTTTAAAGCATAAATTGGGGCACTTTTTAAATTTTCATTTTTGACCAAAATCGACAGGTCCGGGGCTTAGGGAATTTCTCATATGCCACAAAACGGTTGAAGCTCCTGTTCAAAAATGATGCTCTGAAATCAACTTCTGTCACCTTAGTGATACATTTTGGGATAGTACCTAAAGTTTAAAGCAGAAATTGGGGCACTTTTGAAATTTTCATTTTGGACCAAAATCGACAGGTCCGGGGCTTAGGGAATTTCTCATATGCCACAAAACGGTTGAAACTCCTGTTCAAAAATAATGCTCCGAAATCAACTTCTGTCAAGTTAGTGATACATTTTGGGATAGTACCTAAAGTTTAAAGCAGAAATTGGGGCACTTTTGAAATTTTCATTTTTGACCAAAATCGACAGGTCCAGGGCTTAGGGAATTTTTCATATGCCACAAAACGGTTGAAGCTCCTGTTCAAAAATGATGCTCCAAAATCAACTTCTGTCACCTTAGTGATACATTTTGGGATAGTACCTAAAGTTTAAAGCAGAAATTGGGGCACTTTTGAAATTTACATTTTTGACCAAAATCGACAGGTTCGGGGCTTAGGGAATTTCTCATATGCCACAAAACGGTTGAAGCACCTGTTCAAAAATGATGCTCCGAAATCAACTTCTGTCACCTTAGTGATACATTTTGGGATAGTACCTAAAGTTTAAAGCATAAATTGGGGCACTTTTGAAATTTTCATTTTTGACCAAAATCGACAGGTCCTGGGCTTAGGGAATTTCTCATATGCCACAAAACGGTTGAAGCTCCTGTTCAAAAATGATGCTCCTAAATCATCTTTTGTCACCTTAGTGATACATTTTGGGATAGTACCTAAAGTTTAAAGCTGAAATTGGGGCACTTTTGAAATTTACATTTTTTACCAAAATCGACAGGTCCGGGGCTTAGGGAATTTCTCATATGCCACAAAACGGTTGAAGCTCCTGTTCAAAAATGATGCTCCGAAATCAACTTCTGTCACCTTAGTGATACATTTTGGGATAGTACCTAAAGTTTAAAGCATAAATTGGGGCACTTTTGAAATTTTCATTTTTGACCAAAATCGACAGGTCTGGGGCTTAGGGAATTTCTCATATGCCACAAAACGGTTGAAGCTCCTGTTCAAAAATGATGCTCCGAAATCACTTCTGTCACCTTAGTGATACATTTTGGGATAGTACCTAAAGTTTAAAGCAGAAATTGGGGCACTTTTGAAATTTTCATTTTTGACCAAAATCGACAGGTCCGGGGCTTAGGGAATTTCTCATATGCCACAAAACGGTTGAAACTCCTGTTCAAAAATAATGCTCCGAAATCAACTTCTGTCACCTTAGTGATACATTTTGGGATAGTACCTAAAGTTTAAAGCATAAATTGGGGCACTTTTGAAATTTTCATTTTTGACCAAAATCGACAGGTCCGGGGCTTAGGGAATTTCTCATATGCCACAAAACGGTTGAAGCTCCTGTTCAAAAATGATGCTCCGAAATCAACTTTTGTCACCTTAGTGATACATTTTGGGATAGTACCTAAAGTTTAAAGCTGAAATTGGGGCACTTTTGAAATTTACATTTTTTACCAAAATCGACAGGTCCGGGGCTTAGGGAATTTCTCATATGCCACAAAACGGTTGAAGCTCCTGTTCAAAAATGATGCTCCGAAATCAACTTCTGTCACCTTAGTGATACATTTTGGGATAGTACCTAAAGTTTAAAGCAGAAATTGGGGCACTTTTGAAATTTTCATTTTTGACCAAAATCGACAGGTCCGGGGCTTAGGGAATTTCTCATATGCCACAAAACGGTTGAAGCTCCTGTTCAAAAATGATGCTCTGAAATCAACTTCTGTCACCTTAGTGATACATTTTGGGATAGTGCCTAAAGTTTAAAGCAGAAATTGGGGCACTTTTGAAATTTTCATTTTGGACCAAAATCGACAGGTCCGGGGCTTAGGGAATTTCTCATATGCCACAAAATGGTTGAAACTCCTGTTCAAAAATAATGCTCCGAAATCAACTTCTGTCATGTTAGTGATACATTTTGGGATAGTACCTAAAGTTTAAAGCAGAAATTGGGGCACTTTTGAAATTTTTATTTTTTGACCAAAATCGACAGGTCCGGGGCTTAGGGAATTTCTCATATGCCACAAAACGATTGAAGCTCCTGTTCAAAAATGATGCTCCGAAATCAACTTCTGTCACCTTAGTGATACATTTTGGGATAGTACCTAAAGTTTAAAGCATAAATTGGGGCACTTTTGAAATTTTCATTTTTGACCAAAATCGACAGGTCCGGGGCTTAGGGAATTTCTCATATGCCACAAAACGGTTGAAGCTCCTGTTCAAAAATGATGCTCCTAAATCAACTTCTGTCACCTTAGTGATACATTTTGGGATAGTACCTAAAGTTTAAAGCAGAAATTGTTGTACTTTTGAAATTTTCATTTTTGACCAAAATCGACAGGTTCGGAGCTTAGGGAATTTCTCATATGCCACAAAACGGTTGAAGCACCTGTTCAAAAATGATGCTCCGATATCAACTTCTGTCACCTCAGTGATACATTTTGGTATAGTACCTAAAGTTTAAAGCAGAAATTGGAGACTTTTTAAATTTTCATTTTTGACCAAAATCGACAGGTCCGGGGCTTAGGGAATTTCTCATATGCCACAAAACGGTTGAAGCTCCTGTTCAAAAATGATGCTCCGAAATCAACTTCTGTCACCTTAGTGATACATTTTGGGATAGTACCTAAAGTTTAAAGCAGAAATTGGGGCACTTTTGAAATTTACATTTTTGACCAAAATCGACAGGTTCGGGGCTTAGGGAATTTCTCATATGCCACAAAACGGTTGAAGCACCTGTTCAAAAATGATGCTCCGAAATCAACTTCTGTCACCTTAGTGATACATTTTGGGATAGTACCTAAAGTTTAAAGCATAAATTGGGGCACTTTTTAAATTTTCATTTTTGACCAAAATCGACAGGTCCGGAGCTTAGGGAATTTCTCATATGCCACAAAACGGTTGAAGCTCCTGTTCAAAAATGATGCTCTGAAATCAACTTCTGTCACCTTAGTGATACATTTTGGGATAGTACCTAAAGTTTAAAGCAGAAATTGGGGCACTTTTGAAATTTTCATTTTGGACCAAAATCGACAGGTCCGGGGCTTAGGGAATTTCTCATATGCCACAAAACGGTTGAAACTCCTATTCAAAAATAATGCTCCGAAATCAACTTCTGTCATGTTAGTGATACATGTTGGGATAGTACCTAAAGTTTAAAGCAGAAATTGGGGCACTTTTGAAATTTTTATTTTTTGACCAAAATCGACAGGTCCGGGGCTTAGGGAATTTCTCATATGCCACAAAACGATTGAAGCTCCTGTTCAAAAATGATGCTCCGAAATCAACTTCTGTCACCTTAGTGATACATTTTGGGATAGTACCTAAAGTTTAAAGCATAAATTGGGGCACTTTTGAAATTTTCATTTTTGACCAAAATCGACAGGTCCGGGGCTTAGGGAATTTCTCATATGCCACAAAACGGTTGAAGCTCCTGTTCAAAAATGATGCTCTGAAATCAACTTCTGTCACCTTAGTGATACATTTTGGGATAGTATCTAAAGTTTAAAGCAGAAATTGGGGCACTTTTGAAATTTTCATTTTGGACAAAAATCGACAGGTCCGGGGCTTAGGGAATTTCTCATATGCCACAAAACGATTGAAGCTCCTGTTCAAAAATGATGCTCCGAAATCAACTTCTGTCACCTTAGTGATACATTTTGGGATAGTACCTAAAGTTTAAAGCATAAATTGGGGCACTTTTGAAATTTTCATTTTTGACCAAAATCGACAGGTCCGGGGCTTAGGGAATTTCTCATATGCCACAAAACGGTTGAAGCTCCTGTTCAAAAATGATGCTCCTAAATCAACTTCTGTCACCTTAGTGATACATTTTGGGATAGTACCTAAAGTTTAAAGCAGAAATTGTTGCACTTTTGAAATTTTCATTTTTGACCAAAATCGACAGGTTCGGAGCTTAGGGAATTTCTCATATGCCACAAAACGGTTGAAGCACCTGTTCAAAAATGATGCTCCGATATCAACTTCTGTCACCTCAGTGATACATTTTGGTATAGTACCTAAAGTTTAAAGCAGAAATTGGAGACTTTTTAAATTTTCATTTTTGACCAAAATCGACAGGTCCGGGGCTTAGGGAATTTCTCATATGCCACAAAACGGTTGAAGCTCCTGTTCAAAAATGATGCTCCGAAATCAACTTCTGTCACCTTAGTGATACATTTTGGGATAGTACCTACAGTTTAAAGCAGAAATTGGGGCACTTTTGAAATTTTCATTTTTGACCAAAATCGACAGGTCCGGGGCTTAGGGAATTTTTCATATGCCACAAAACGGTTGAAGCTCCTGTTCAAAAATGATGCTCCAAAATCAACTTCTGTCACCTTAGTGATACATTTTGGGATAGTACCTAAAGTTTAAAGCAGAAATTGTTGCACTTTTGAAATTTACATTTTTGACCAAAATCGACAGGTTCGGGGCTTAGGGAATTTCTCATATGCCACAAAACGGTTGAAGCACCTGTTCAAAAATGATGCTCCGATATCAACTTCTGTCACCTCAGTGATACATTTTGGTATAGTACCTAAAGTTTAAAGCAGAAATTGGAGACTTTTTAAATTTTCATTTTTGACCAAAATCGACAGGTCCGGGGCTTAGGGAATTTCTCATATGCCACAAAACGGTTGAAGCTCCTGTTCAAAAATGATGCTCCGAAATCAACTTCTGTCACCTTAGTGATACATTTTGGGATAGTACCTAAAGTTTAAAGCAGAAATTGGGGCACTTTTGAAATTTACATTTTTGACCAAAATCGACAGGTTCGGGGCATAGGGAATTTCTCATATGCCACAAAACGGTTGAAGCACCTGTTCAAAAATGATGCTCCGAAATCAACTTCTGTCACCTTAGTGATACATTTTGGGATAGTACCTAAAGTTTAAAGCATAAATTGGGGCACTTTTTAAATTTTCATTTTTGACCAAAATCGACAGGTCCGGGGCTTAGGGAATTTCTCATATGCCACAAAACGGTTGAAGCTCCTGTTCAAAAATGATGCTCTGAAATCAACTTCTGTCACCTTAGTGATACATTTTGGGATAGTACCTAAAGTTTAAAGCAGAAATTGGGGCACTTTTGAAATTTTCATTTTGGACCAAAATCGACAGGTCCGGGGCTTAGGGAATTTCTCATATGCCACAAAACGGTTGAAACTCCTGTTCAAAAATAATGCTCCGAAATCAACTTCTGTCATGTTAGTGATACATTTTGGGATAGTACCTAAAGTTTAAAGCAGAAATTGGGGCACTTTTGAAATTTTCATTTTTGACCAAAATCGACAGGTCCGGGGCTTAGGGAATTTTTCATATGCCACAAAACGGTTGAAGCTCCTGTTCAAAAATGATGCTCCAAAATCAACTTCTGTCACCTTAGTGATACATTTTGGGATAGTACCTAAAGTTTAAAGCAGAAATTGGGGCACTTTTGAAATTTACATTTTTGACCAAAATCGACAGGTTCGGGGCTTAGGGAATTTCTCATATGCCACAAAACGGTTGAAGCACCTGTTCAAAAATGATGCTCCGAAATCAACTTCTGTCACCTTAGTGATACATTTTGGGATAGTACCTAAAGTTTAAAGCATAAATTGGGGCACTTTTGAAATTTTCATTTTTGACCAAAATCGACAGGTCCTGGGCTTAGGGAATTTCTCATATGCCACAAAACGGTTGAAGCTCCTGTTCAAAAATGATGCTCCTAAATCATCTTTTGTCACCTTAGTGATACATTTTGGGATAGTACCTAAAGTTTAAAGCTGAAATTGGGGCACTTTTGAAATTTACATTTTTTACCAAAATCGACAGGTCCGGGGCTTAGGGAATTTCTCATATGCCACAAAACGGTTGAAGCTCCTGTTCAAAAATGATGCTCCGAAATCAACTTCTGTCACCTTAGTGATACATTTTGGGATAGTACCTAAAGTTTAAAGCATAAATTGGGGCACTTTTGAAATTTTCATTTTTGACCAAAATCGACAGGTCTGGGGCTTAGGGAATTTCTCATATGCCACAAAACGGTTGAAGCTCCTGTTCAAAAATGATGCTCCGAAATCACTTCTGTCACCTTAGTGATACATTTTGGGATAGTACCTAAAGTTTAAAGCAGAAATTGGGGCACTTTTGAAATTTTCATTTTTGACCAAAATCGACAGGTCCGGGGCTTAGGGAATTTCTCATATGCCACAAAACGGTTGAAACTCCTGTTCAAAAATAATGCTCCGAAATCAACTTCTGTCACCTTAGTGATACATTTTGGGATAGTACCTAAAGTTTAAAGCATAAATTGGGGCACTTTTGAAATTTTCATTTTTGACCAAAATCGACAGGTCCGGGGCTTAGGGAATTTCTCATATGCCACAAAACGGTTGAAGCTCCTGTTCAAAAATGATGCTCCGAAATCAACTTTTGTCACCTTAGTGATACATTTTGGGATAGTACCTAAAGTTTAAAGCTGAAATTGGGGCACTTTTGAAATTTACATTTTTTACCAAAATCGACAGGTCCGGGGCTTAGGGAATTTCTCATATGCCACAAAACGGTTGAAGCTCCTGTTCAAAAATGATGCTCCGAAATCAACTTCTGTCACCTTAGTGATACATTTTGGGATAGTACCTAAAGTTTAAAGCAGAAATTGGGGCACTTTTGAAATTTTCATTTTTGACCAAAATCGACAGGTCCGGGGCTTAGGGAATTTCTCATATGCCACAAAACGGTTGAAGCTCCTGTTCAAAAATGATGCTCCGAAATCAACTTCTGTCACCTTAGTGATACATTTTGGGATAGTACCTAAAGTTTAAAGCAGAAATTGGGGCACTTTTGAAATTTACATTTTTGACCAAAATCGACAGGTTCGGGGCATAGGGAATTTCTCATATGCCACAAAACGGTTGAAACTCCTGTTCAAAAATAATGCTCCGAAATCAACTTCTGTCATGTTAGTGATACATTTTGGGATAGTACCTAAAGTTTAAAGCAGAAATTGGGGCACTTTTGAAATTTTCATTTTGGACCAAAATCGACAGGTCCGGGGCTTAGGGAATTTCTCATATGCCACAAAACGGTTGAAACTCCTGTTCAAAAATAATGCTCCGAAATCAACTTCTGTCATGTTAGTGATACATTTTGGGATAGTACCTAAAGTTTAAAGCAGAAATTGGGGCACTTTTGAAATTTTCATTTTTGACCAAAATCGACAGGTCCGGGGCTTAGGGAATTTTTCATATGCCACAAAACGGTTGAAGCTCCTGTTCAAAAATGATGCTCCAAAATCAACTTCTGTCACCTTAGTGATACATTTTGGGATAGTACCTAAAGTTTAAAGCAGAAATTGGGGCACTTTTGAAATTTACATTTTTGACCAAAATCGACAGGTTCGGGGCTTAGGGAATTTCTCATATGCCACAAAACGGTTGAAGCACCTGTTCAAAAATGATGCTCCGAAATCAACTTCTGTCACCTTAGTGATACATTTTGGGATAGTACCTAAAGTTTAAAGCATAAATTGGGGCACTTTTTAAATTTTCATTTTTGACCAAAATCGACAGTTCCGGGGCTTAGGGAATTTCTCATATGCCACAAAACGGTTGAAGCTCCTGTTCAAAAATGATGCTCCTAAATCAACTTTTGTCACCTTAGTGATACATTTTGGGATAGTACCTAAAGTTTAAAGCAGAAATTGGGGCACTTTTGAAATTTTCATTTTTGACCAAAATCGACAGGTCCGGGGCTTAGGGAATTTCTCATATGCCACAAAACGGTTGAAGCTCCTGTTCAAAAATGATGCTCTGAAATCAACTTCTGTCACCTTAGTGATACATTTTGGGATAGTACCTAAAGTTTAAAGCATAAATTGGGGCACTTTTGAAATTTTCATTTTTGACCAAAATCGACAGGTCCGGGGCTTAGGGAATTTCTCATATGCCACAAAACGGTTGAAGCTCCTGTTCAAAAATGATGCTCCTAAATCAACTTCTGTCACCTTAGTGATACATTTTGGGATAGTACCTAAAGTTTAAAGCAGAAATTGTTGCACTTTTGAAATTTTCATTTTTGACCAAAATCGACAGGTCCGGGGCTTAGGGAATTTCTCATATGCCACAAAACGGTTGAAGCTCCTGTTCAAAAATGATGCTCCGAAATCAACTTCTGTCACCTTAGTGATACATTTTGGGATAGTACCTAAAGTTTAAAGCAGAAATTGGGGCACTTTTGAAATTTACATTTTTGACCAAAATCGACAGGTTCGGGGCATAGGGAATTTCTCATATGCCACAAAACGGTTGAAGCACCTGTTCAAAAATGATGCTCCGAAATCAACTTCTGTCACCTTAGTGATACATTTTGGGATAGTACCTAAAGTTTAAAGCATAAATTGGGGCACTTTTTAAATTTTCATTTTTGACCAAAATCGACAGGTCCGGGGCTTAGGGAATTTCTCATATGCCACAAAACGGTTGAAGCTCCTGTTCAAAAATGATGCTCCGAAATCAACTTCTGTCACCTTAGTGATACATTTTGGGATAGTACCTAAAGTTTAAAGCAGAAATTGGGGCACTTTTGAAATTTTCATTTTGGACCAAAATCGACAGGTCCGGGGCTTAGGGAATTTCTCATATGCCACAAAACGGTTGAAACTCCTGTTCAAAAATAATGCTCCGAAATCAACTTCTGTCATGTTAGTGATACATTTTGGGATAGTACCTAAAGTTTAAAGCAGAAATTGGGGCACTTTTGAAATTTTTATTTTTTGACCAAAATCGACAGGTCCGGGGCTTAGGGAATTTCTCATATGCCACAAAACGATTGAAGCTCCTGTTCAAAAATGATGCTCCGAAATCAACTTCTGTCACCTTAGTGATACATTTTGGGATAGTACCTAAAGTTTAAAGCATAAATTGGGGCACTTTTGAAATTTTCATTTTTGACCAAAATCGACAGGTCCGGGGCTTAGGGAATTTCTCATATGCCACAAAACGGTTGAAGCTCCTGTTCAAAAATGATGCTCCAAAATCAACTTCTGTCACCTTAGTGATACATTTTGGGATAGTACCTAAAGTTTAAAGCAGAAATTGGGGCACTTTTGAAATTTAAATTTTTGACCAAAATCGACAGGTTCGGGGCTTAGGGAATTTCTCATATGCCACAAAACGGTTGAAGCACCTGTTCAAAAATGATGCTCCGAAATCAACTTCTGTCACCTTAGTGATACATTTTGGGATAGTACCTAAAGTTTAAAGCATAAATTGGGGCACTTTTTAAATTTTCATTTTTGACCAAAATCGACAGGTCCGGGGCTTAGGGAATTTCTCATATGCCACAAAACGGTTGAAGCTCCTGTTCAAAAATGATGCTCCTAAATCAACTTTTGTCACCTTAGTGATACATTTTGGGATAGTACCTAAAGTTTAAAGCAGAAATTGTTGCACTTTTGAAATTTTCATTTTTGACCAAAATCGACAGGTCCGGGGCTTAGGGAATTTCTCATATGCCACAAAACGGTTGAAGCTCCTGTTCAAAAATGATGCTCTGAAATCAACTTCTGTCACCTTAGTGATACATTTTGGGATAGTACCTAAAGTTTAAAGCAGAAATTGGGGCACTTTTGAAATTTTCATTTTGGACCAAAATCGACAGGTCCGGGGCTTAGGGAATTTCTCATATGCCACAAAACGGTTGAAACTCCTGTTCAAAAATAATGCTCCGAAATCAACTTCTGTCATGTTAGTGATACATTTTGGGATAGTACCTAAAGTTTAAAGCAGAAATTGGGGCACTTTTGAAATTTTTATTTTTTGACCAAAATCGACAGGTCCGGGGCTTAGGGAATTTCTCATATGCCACAAAACAATTGAAGCTCCTGTTCAAAAATGTTGCTCCAAAATCAACTTCTGTCACCTTAGTGATACATTTTGGGATAGTACCTAAAGTTTAAAGCATAAATTGGGGCACTTTTGAAATTTTCATTTTTGACCAAAATCGACAGGTCCGGGGCTTAGGGAATTTCTCATATGCCACAAAACGGTTGAAGCTCCTGTTCAAAAATGATGCTCCTAAATCAACTTCTGTCACCTTAGTGATACATTTTGGGATAGTACCTAAAGTTTAAAGCAGAAATTGTTGCACTTTTGAAATTTTCATTTTTGACCAAAATCGACAGGTCCGGGGCTTAGGGAATTTCTCATATGCCACAAAACGGTTGAAGCTCCTTTTCAAAAATGATGCTCCGAAATCAACTTCTGTCACCTTAGTGATACATTTTGGGATAGTACCTAAAGTTTAAAGCATAAATTGGGGCACTTTTGAAATTTTCATTTTTGACCAAAATCGACAGGTCCGGGGCTTAGGGTATTTCTCATATGCCACAAAACGGTTGAAGCTCCTGTTCAAAAATGATGCTCCGAAATCAACTTCTGTCACCTTAGTGATACATTTTGGGATAGTATCTAAAGTTTAAAGCAGAAATTGGGGCACTTTTGAAATTTTCATTTTTGACCAAAATCGACAGGTCCGGGGCTTAGGGAATTTCTCATATGCCACAAAACGGTTGAAGCTCCTGTTCAAAAATGATGCTCTGAAATCAACTTCTGTCACCTTAGTGATACATTTTGGGATAGTGCCTAAAGTTTAAAGCAGAAATTGGGGCACTTTTGAAATTTTCATTTTGGACCAAAATCGACAGGTCCGGGGCTTAGGGAATTTCTCATATGCCACAAAATGGTTGAAACTCCTGTTCAAAAATAATGCTCCGAAATCAACTTCTGTCATGTTAGTGATACATTTTGGGATAGTACCTAAAGTTTAAAGCAGAAATTGGGGCACTTTTGAAATTTTTATTTTTTGACCAAAATCGACAGGTCCGGGGCTTAGAAAATTTCTCATATGCCACAAAACGGTTGAAGCTCCTGTTCAAAAATGATGCTCCTAAATCAACTTCTGTCACCTTAGTGATACATTTTGGGATAGTACCTAAAGTTTAAAGCAGAAATTGTTGCACTTTTGAAATTTTCATTTTTGACCAAAATCGACAGGTTCGGAGCTTAGGGAATTTCTCATATGCCACAAAACGGTTGAAGCACCTGTTCAAAAATGATGCTCCGATATCAACTTCTGTCACCTCAGTGATACATTTTGGTATAGTACCTAAAGTTTAAAGCAGAAATTGGAGACTTTTTAAATTTTCATTTTTGACCAAAATCAACAGGTCCGGGGCTTAGGGAATTTTTCATATGCCACAAAACGGTTGAAGCTCCTGTTCAAAAATGATGCTCCGAAATCAACTTCTGTCACCTTAGTGATACATTTTGGGATAGTACCTAAAGTTTAAAGCAGAAATTGGGGCACTTTTGAAATTTTCATTTTTGACCAAAATCGACAGGTCCGGGGCTTAGGGAATTTCTCATATGCCACAAAACGGTTGAAGCTCCTGTTCAAAAATGATGCTCCGAAATCAACTTCTGTCACCTTAGTGATACATTTTGGGATAGTACCTAAAGTTTAAAGCAGAAATTGGGGCACTTTTGAAATTTACATTTTTGACCAAAATCGACAGGTTCGGGGCATAGGGAATTTCTCATATGCCACAAAACGGTTGAAACTCCTGTTCAAAAATAATGCTCCGAAATCAACTTCTGTCATGTTAGTGATACATTTTGGGATAGTACCTAAAGTTTAAAGCAGAAATTGGGGCACTTTTGAAATTTTCATTTTGGACCAAAATCGACAGGTCCGGGGCTTAGGGAATTTCTCATATGCCACAAAACGGTTGAAACTCCTGTTCAAAAATAATGCTCCGAAATCAACTTCTGTCATGTTAGTGATACATTTTGGGATAGTACCTAAAGTTTAAAGCAGAAATTGGGGCACTTTTGAAATTTTCATTTTTGACCAAAATCGACAGGTCCGGGGCTTAGGGAATTTTTCATATGCCACAAAACGGTTGAAGCTCCTGTTCAAAAATGATGCTCCAAAATCAACTTCTGTCACCTTAGTGATACATTTTGGGATAGTACCTAAAGTTTAAAGCAGAAATTGGGGCACTTTTGAAATTTACATTTTTGACCAAAATCGACAGGTTCGGGGCTTAGGGAATTTCTCATATGCCACAAAACGGTTGAAGCACCTGTTCAAAAATGATGCTCCGAAATCAACTTCTGTCACCTTAGTGATACATTTTGGGATAGTACCTAAAGTTTAAAGCATAAATTGGGGCACTTTTTAAATTTTCATTTTTGACCAAAATCGACAGTTCCGGGGCTTAGGGAATTTCTCATATGCCACAAAACGGTTGAAGCTCCTGTTCAAAAATGATGCTCCTAAATCAACTTTTGTCACCTTAGTGATACATTTTGGGATAGTACCTAAAGTTTAAAGCAGAAATTGGGGCACTTTTGAAATTTTCATTTTTGACCAAAATCGACAGGTCCGGGGCTTAGGGAATTTCTCATATGCCACAAAACGGTTGAAGCTCCTGTTCAAAAATGATGCTCTGAAATCAACTTCTGTCACCTTAGTGATACATTTTGGGATAGTACCTAAAGTTTAAAGCATAAATTGGGGCACTTTTGAAATTTTCATTTTTGACCAAAATCGACAGGTCCGGGGCTTAGGGAATTTCTCATATGCCACAAAACGGTTGAAGCTCCTGTTCAAAAATGATGCTCCTAAATCAACTTCTGTCACCTTAGTGATACATTTTGGGATAGTACCTAAAGTTTAAAGCAGAAATTGTTGCACTTTTGAAATTTTCATTTTTGACCAAAATCGACAGGTCCGGGGCTTAGGGAATTTCTCATATGCCACAAAACGGTTGAAGCTCCTGTTCAAAAATGATGCTCCGAAATCAACTTCTGTCACCTTAGTGATACATTTTGGGATAGTACCTAAAGTTTAAAGCAGAAATTGGGGCACTTTTGAAATTTACATTTTTGACCAAAATCGACAGGTTCGGGGCATAGGGAATTTCTCATATGCCACAAAACGGTTGAAGCACCTGTTCAAAAATGATGCTCCGAAATCAACTTCTGTCACCTTAGTGATACATTTTGGGATAGTACCTAAAGTTTAAAGCATAAATTGGGGCACTTTTTAAATTTTCATTTTTGACCAAAATCGACAGGTCCGGGGCTTAGGGAATTTCTCATATGCCACAAAACGGTTGAAGCTCCTGTTCAAAAATGATGCTCCGAAATCAACTTCTGTCACCTTAGTGATACATTTTGGGATAGTACCTAAAGTTTAAAGCAGAAATTGGGGCACTTTTGAAATTTTCATTTTGGACCAAAATCGACAGGTCCGGGGCTTAGGGAATTTCTCATATGCCACAAAACGGTTGAAACTCCTGTTCAAAAATAATGCTCCGAAATCAACTTCTGTCATGTTAGTGATACATTTTGGGATAGTACCTAAAGTTTAAAGCAGAAATTGGGGCACTTTTGAAATTTTTATTTTTTGACCAAAATCGACAGGTCCGGGGCTTAGGGAATTTCTCATATGCCACAAAACGATTGAAGCTCCTGTTCAAAAATGATGCTCCGAAATCAACTTCTGTCACCTTAGTGATACATTTTGGGATAGTACCTAAAGTTTAAAGCATAAATTGGGGCACTTTTGAAATTTTCATTTTTGACCAAAATCGACAGGTCCGGGGCTTAGGGAATTTCTCATATGCCACAAAACGGTTGAAGCTCCTGTTCAAAAATGATGCTCCAAAATCAACTTCTGTCACCTTAGTGATACATTTTGGGATAGTACCTAAAGTTTAAAGCAGAAATTGGGGCACTTTTGAAATTTAAATTTTTGACCAAAATCGACAGGTTCGGGGCTTAGGGAATTTCTCATATGCCACAAAACGGTTGAAGCACCTGTTCAAAAATGATGCTCCGAAATCAACTTCTGTCACCTTAGTGATACATTTTGGGATAGTACCTAAAGTTTAAAGCATAAATTGGGGCACTTTTTAAATTTTCATTTTTGACCAAAATCGACAGGTCCGGGGCTTAGGGAATTTCTCATATGCCACAAAACGGTTGAAGCTCCTGTTCAAAAATGATGCTCCTAAATCAACTTTTGTCACCTTAGTGATACATTTTGGGATAGTACCTAAAGTTTAAAGCAGAAATTGGGGCACTTTTGAAATTTTCATTTTTGACCAAAATCGACAGGTCCGGGGCTTAGGGAATTTCTCATATGCCACAAAACGGTTGAAGCTCCTGTTCAAAAATGATGCTCTGAAATCAACTTCTGTCACCTTAGTGATACATTTTGGGATAGTACCTAAAGTTTAAAGCAGAAATTGGGGCACTTTTGAAATTTTCATTTTGGACCAAAATCGACAGGTCCGGGGCTTAGGGAATTTCTCATATGCCACAAAACGGTTGAAACTCCTGTTCAAAAATAATGCTCCGAAATCAACTTCTGTCATGTTAGTGATACATTTTGGGATAGTACCTAAAGTTTAAAGCAGAAATTGGGGCACTTTTGAAATTTTTATTTTTTGACCAAAATCGACAGGTCCGGGGCTTAGGGAATTTCTCATATGCCACAAAACAATTGAAGCTCCTGTTCAAAAATGATGCTCCAAAATCAACTTCTGTCACCTTAGTGATACATTTTGGGATAGTACCTAAAGTTTAAAGCATAAATTGGGGCACTTTTGAAATTTTCATTTTTGACCAAAATCGACAGGTCCGGGGCTTAGGGAATTTCTCATATGCCACAAAACGGTTGAAGCTCCTGTTCAAAAATGATGCTCCTAAATCAACTTCTGTCACCTTAGTGATACATTTTGGGATAGTACCTAAAGTTTAAAGCAGAAATTGTTGCACTTTTGAAATTTTCATTTTTGACCAAAATCGACAGGTCCGGGGCTTAGGGAATTTCTCATATGCCACAAAACGGTTGAAGCTCCTTTTCAAAAATGATGCTCCGAAATCAACTTCTGTCACCTTAGTGATACATTTTGGGATAGTACCTAAAGTTTAAAGCATAAATTGGGGCACTTTTGAAATTTTCATTTTTGACCAAAATCGACAGGTCCGGGGCTTAGGGTATTTCTCATATGCCACAAAACGGTTGAAGCTCCTGTTCAAAAATGATGCTCCGAAATCAACTTCTGTCACCTTAGTGATACATTTTGGGATAGTATCTAAAGTTTAAAGCAGAAATTGGGGCACTTTTGAAATTTTCATTTTTGACCAAAATCGACAGGTCCGGGGCTTAGGGAATTTCTCATATGCCACAAAACGGTTGAAGCTCCTGTTCAAAAATGATGCTCTGAAATCAACTTCTGTCACCTTAGTGATACATTTTGGGATAGTGCCTAAAGTTTAAAGCAGAAATTGGGGCACTTTTGAAATTTTCATTTTGGACCAAAATCGACAGGTCCGGGGCTTAGGGAATTTCTCATATGCCACAAAATGGTTGAAACTCCTGTTCAAAAATAATGCTCCGAAATCAACTTCTGTCATGTTAGTGATACATTTTGGGATAGTACCTAAAGTTTAAAGCAGAAATTGGGGCACTTTTGAAATTTTTATTTTTTGACCAAAATCGACAGGTCCGGGGCTTAGAAAATTTCTCATATGCCACAAAACGGTTGAAGCTCCTGTTCAAAAATGATGCTCCTAAATCAACTTCTGTCACCTTAGTGATACATTTTGGGATAGTACCTAAAGTTTAAAGCAGAAATTGTTGCACTTTTGAAATTTTCATTTTTGACCAAAATCGACAGGTTCGGAGCTTAGGGAATTTCTCATATGCCACAAAACGGTTGAAGCACCTGTTCAAAAATGATGCTCCGATATCAACTTCTGTCACCTCAGTGATACATTTTGGTATAGTACCTAAAGTTTAAAGCAGAAATTGGAGACTTTTTAAATTTTCATTTTTGACCAAAATCAACAGGTCCGGGGCTTAGGGAATTTTTCATATGCCACAAAACGGTTGAAGCTCCTGTTCAAAAATGATGCTCCAAAATCAACTTCTGTCACCTTAGTGATACATTTTGGGATAGTACCTAAAGTTTAAAGCAGAAATTGGGGCACTTTTGAAATTTACATTTTTGACCAAAATCGACAGGTTCGGGGCTTAGGGAATTTCTCATATGCCACAAAACGGTTGAAGCACCTGTTCAAAAATGATGCTCCGAAATCAACTTCTGTCACCTTAGTGATACATTTTGGGATAGTACCTAAAGTTTAAAGCATAAATTGGGGCACTTTTGAAATTTTCATTTTTGACCAAAATCGACAGGTCCGGGGCTTAGGGAATTTCTCATATGCCACAAAACGGTTGAAGCTCCTGTTCAAAAATGATGCTCCTAAATCAACTTTTGTCACCTTAGTGATACATTTTGGGATAGTACCTAAAGTTTAAAGCTGAAATTGGGGCACTTTTGAAATTTACATTTTTTACCAAAATCGACAGGTCCGGGGCTTAGGGAATTTCTCATATGCCACAAAACGGTTGAAGCTCCTGTTCAAAAATGATGCTCCGAAATCAACTTCTGTCACCTTAGTGATACATTTTGGGATAGTACCTAAAGTTTAAAGCATAAATTGGGGCACTTTTTAAATTTTCATTTTTGACCAAAATCGACAGGTCCGGGGCTTAGGGAATTTCTCATATGCCACAAAACGGTTGAAGCTCCTGTTCAAAAATTATGCTCTGAAATCAACTTCTGTCACCTTAGTGATACATTTTGGGATAGTACCTAAAGTTTAAAGCAGAAATTGGGGCACTTTTGAAATTTTCATTTTGGACCAAAATCGACAGGTCCGGGGCTTAGGGAATTTCTCATATGCCACAAAACGATTGAAGCTCCTGTTCAAAAATGATGCTCCGAAATCAACTTCTGTCACCTTAGTGATACATTTTGGGATAGTACCTAAAGTTTAAAGCATAAATTAGGGCACTTTTGAAATTTTCATTTTTGACCAAAATCGACAGGTCCGGGGCTTAGGGAATTTCTCATATGCCACAAAACGGTTGAAGCTCCTGTTCAAAAATGATGCTCCTAAATCAACTTCTGTCACCTTAGTGATACATTTTGGGATAGTACCTAAAGTTTAAAGCAGAAATTGTTGCACTTTTGAAATTTTCATTTTTGACCAAAATCGACAGGTTCGGAGCTTAGGGAATTTCTCATATGCCACAAAACGGTTGAAGCACCTGTTCAAAAATGATGCTCCGATATCAACTTCTGTCACCTCAGTGATACATTTTGGTATAGTACCTAAAGTTTAAAGCTGAAATTGGGGCACTTTTGAAATTTACATTTTTTACCAAAATCGACAGGTCCGGGGCTTAGGGAATTTCTCATATGCCACAAAACGGTTGAAGCTCCTGTTCAAAAATGATGCTCCGAAATCAACTTCTGTCACCTTAGTGATACATTTTGGGATAGTACCTAAAGTTTAAAGCAGAAATTGGGGCACTTTTGAAATTTTCATTTTTGACCAAAATCGACAGGTCCGGGGCTTAGGGAATTTCTCATATGCCACAAAACGGTTGAAACTCCTGTTCAAAAATAATTCTCCGAAATCAACTTCTGTCACCTTAGTGATACATTTTGGGATAGTACCTAAAGTTTAAAGCATAAATTGGGGCACTTTTGAAATTTTCATTTTTGACCAAAATCGACAGGTCCGGGGCTTAGGGAATTTCTCATATGCCACAAAACGGTTGAAACTCCTGTTCAAAAATGATGCTCCGAAATCAACTTCTGTCACCTTAGTGATACATTTTGGGATAGTACCTAAAGTTTAAAGCATAAATTGGGGCACTTTTGAAATTTTCATTTTTGACCAAAATCGACAGGTCCGGGGCTTAGGGAATTTCTCATATGCCACAAAACGGTTGAAGCTCCTGTTCAAAAATGATGCTCCTAAATCAACTTCTGTCACATTAGTGATACATTTTGGGATAGTACCTAAAGTTTAAAGCAGAAATTGTTGCACTTTTGAAATTTTCATTTTTGACCAAAATCGACAGGTTTGGAGCTTAGGGAATTTCTCATATGCCACAAAACGGTTGAAGCACCTGTTCAAAAATGATGCTCCGATATCAACTTCTGTCACCTCAGTGATACATTTTGGTATAGTACCTAAAGTTTAAAGCAGAAAATGGAGACTTTTTAAATTTTCATTTTTGACCAAAATCGACAGGTCCGGGGCTTAGGGAATTTCTCATATGCCACAAAACGGTTGAAGCTCCTGTTCAAAAATGATGCTCCGAAATCAACTTCTGTCACCTTAGTGATACATTTTGGGATAGTACCTAAAGTTTAAAGCAGAAATTGGGGCACTTTTGAAATTTTTATTTTTTGACCAAAATCGACAGGTCCAGGGCTTAGGGAATTTCTCATATGCCACAAAACGATTGAAGCTCCTGTTCAAAAATGATGCTCCGAAATCAACTTCTGTCACCTTAGTGATACATTTTGGGATAGTACCTAAAGTTTAAAGCAGAAATTGTTGCACTTTTGAAATTTTCATTTTTGACCAAAATCGACAGGTTCGGAGCTTAGGGAATTTCTCATATGCCACAAAACGGTTGAAGCACCTGTTCAAAAATGATGCTCCGATATCAACTTCTGTCACCTCAGTGATACATTTTGGTATAGTACCTAAAGTTTAAAGCTGAAATTGGGGCACTTTTGAAATTTACATTTTTTACCAAAATCGACAGGTCCGGGGCTTAGGGAATTTCTCATATGCCACAAAACGGTTGAAGCTCCTGTTCAAAAATGATGCTCCGAAATCAACTTCTGTCACCTTAGTGATACATTTTGGGATAGTACCTAAAGTTTAAAGCAGAAATTGGGGCACTTTTGAAATTTTCATTTTTGACCAAAATCGACAGGTCCGGGGCTTAGGGAATTTCTCATATGCCACAAAACGGTTGAAACTCCTGTTCAAAAATAATTCTCCGAAATCAACTTCTGTCACCTTAGTGATACATTTTGGGATAGTACCTAAAGTTTAAAGCATAAATTGGGGCACTTTTGAAATTTTCATTTTTGACCAAAATCGACAGGTCCGGGGCTTAGGGAATTTCTCATATGCCACAAAACGGTTGAAACTCCTGTTCAAAAATGATGCTCCGAAATCAACTTCTGTCACCTTAGTGATACATTTTGGGATAGTACCTAAAGTTTAAAGCATAAATTGGGGCACTTTTGAAATTTTCATTTTTGACCAAAATCGACAGGTCCGGGGCTTAGGGAATTTCTCATATGCCACAAAACGGTTGAAGCTCCTGTTCAAAAATGATGCTCCTAAATCAACTTCTGTCACATTAGTGATACATTTTGGGATAGTACCTAAAGTTTAAAGCAGAAATTGTTGCACTTTTGAAATTTTCATTTTTGACCAAAATCGACAGGTTCGGAGCTTAGGGAATTTCTCATATGCCACAAAACGGTTGAAGCACCTGTTCAAAAATGATGCTCCGATATCAACTTCTGTCACCTCAGTGATACATTTTGGTATAGTACCTAAAGTTTAAAGCAGAAATTGGAGACTTTTTAAATTTTCATTTTTGACCAAAATCGACAGGTCCGGGGCTTAGGGAATTTCTCATATGCCACAAAACGGTTGAAGCTCCTGTTCAAAAATGATGCTCCGAAATCAACTTCTGTCACCTTAGTGATACATTTTGGGATAGTACCTAAAGTTTAAAGCAGAAATTGGGGCACTTTTGAAATTTACATTTTTGACCAAAATCGACAGGTTCGGGGCATAGGGAATTTCTCATATGCCACAAAACGGTTAAAGCACCTGTTCAAAAATGATGCTCCGAAATCAACTTCTGTCACCTTAGTGATACATTTTGGGATAGTACCTAAAGTTTAAAGCATAAATTGGGGCACTTTTTAAATTTTCATTTTTGACCAAAATCGACAGGTCCGGGGCTTAGGGAATTTCTCATATGCCACAAAACGGTTGAAGCTCCTGTTCAAAAATGATGCTCTGAAATCAACTTCTGTCACCTTAGTGATACATTTTGGGATAGTACCTAAAGTTTAAAGCAGAAATTGGGGCACTTTTGAAATTTTCATTTTGGACCAAAATCGACAGGTCCGGGGCTTAGGGAATTTCTCATATGCCACAAAACGGTTGAAACTCCTGTTCAAAAATAATGCTCCGAAATCAACTTCTGTCATGTTAGTGATACATTTTGGGATAGTACCTAAAGTTTAAAGCAGAAATTGGGGCACTTTTGAAATTTTTATTTTTTGACCAAAATCGACAGGTCCAGGGCTTAGGGAATTTCTCATATGCCACAAAACGATTGAAGCTCCTGTTCAAAAATGATGCTCCGAAATCAACTTCTGTCACCTTAGTGATACATTTTGGGATAGTACCTAAAGTTTAAAGCATAAATTAGGGCACTTTTGAAATTTTCATTTTTGACCAAAATCGACAGGTCCGGGGCTTAGGGAATTTCTCATATGCCACAAAACGGTTGAAGCTCCTGTTCAAAAATGATGCTCCTAAATCAACTTCTGTCACCTTAGTGATACATTTTGGGATAGTACCTAAAGTTTAAAGCAGAAATTGTTGCACTTTTGAAATTTTCATTTTTGACCAAAATCGACAGGTTCGGAGCTTAGGGAATTTCTCATATGCCACAAAACGGTTGAAGCACCTGTTCAAAAATGATGCTCCGATATCAACTTCTGTCACCTCAGTGATACATTTTGGTATAGTACCTAAAGTTTAAAGCAGAAATTGGAGACTTTTTAAATTTTCATTTTTGACCAAAATCGACAGGTCCGGGGCTTAGGGAATTTCTCATATGCCACAAAACGATTGAAGCTCCTGTTCAAAAATGATGCTCCAAAATCAACTTCTGTCACCTTAGTGATACATTTTGGGATAGTACCTAAAGTTTAAAGCAGAAATTGGGGCACTTTTGAAATTTTCATTTTTGACCAAAATCGACAGGTCCGGGGCTTAGGGAATTTTTCATATGCCACAAAACGGTTGAAGCTCCTGTTCAAAAATGATGCTCCAAAATCAACTTCTGTCACCTTAGTGATACATTTTGGGATAGTACCTAAAGTTTAAAGCAGAAATTGGGGCACTTTTGAAATTTACATTTTTGACCAAAATCGACAGGTTCGGGGCTTAGGGAATTTCTCATATGCCACAAAACGGTTGAAGCTCCTGTTCAAAAATGATGCTCCGAAATCAACTTCTGTCACCTTAGTGATACATTTTGGGATAGTACCTAAAGTTTAAAGCAGAAATTGGGGCACTTTTGAAATTTTCATTTTTGACCAAAATCGACAGGTCTGGGGCTTAGGGAATTTCTCATATGCCACAAAACGGTTGAAGCTCCTGTTCAAAAATGATGCTCCGAAATCAACTTCTGTCACCTTAGTGATACATTTTGGGATAGTACCTAAAGTTTAAAGCAGAAATTGGGGCACTTTTGAAATTTTCATTTTTGACCAAAATCGACAGGTCCGGGGCTTAGGGAATTTCTCATATGCCACAAAACGGTTGAAACTCCTGTTCAAAAATAATGCTCCGAAATCAACTTCTGTCACCTTAGTGATACATTTTGGGATAGTACCTAAAGTTTAAAGCAGAAATTGGGGCACTTTTGAAATTTTCATTTTTGACCAAAATCGACAGGTCTGGGGCTTAGGGAATTTCTCATATGCCACAAAACGGTTGAAGCTCCTGTTCAAAAATGATGCTCCTAAATCAACTTCTGTCACATTAGTGATACATTTTGGGATAGTACCTAAAGTTTAAAGCAGAAATTGTTGCACTTTTGAAATTTTCATTTTTGACCAAAATCGACAGGTTCGGAGCTTAGGGAATTTCTCATATGCCACAAAACGGTTGAAGCACCTGTTCAAAAATGATGCTCCGATATCAACTTCTGTCACCTCAGTGATACATTTTGGTATAGTACCTAAAGTTTAAAGCAGAAATTGGAGACTTTTTAAATTTTCATTTTTGACCAAAATCGACAGGTCCGGGGCTTAGGGAATTTCTCATATGCCACAAAACGGTTGAAGCTCCTGTTCAAAAATGATGCTCCGAAATCAACTTCTGTCACCTTAGTGATACATTTTGGGATAGTACCTAAAGTTTAAAGCAGAAATTGGGGCACTTTTGAAATTTACATTTTTGACCAAAATCGACAGGTTCGGGGCATAGGGAATTTCTCATATGCCACAAAACGGTTAAAGCACCTGTTCAAAAATGATGCTCCGAAATCAACTTCTGTCACCTTAGTGATACATTTTGGGATAGTACCTAAAGTTTAAAGCATAAATTGGGGCACTTTTTAAATTTTCATTTTTGACCAAAATCGACAGGTCCGGGGCTTAGGGAATTTCTCATATGCCACAAAACGGTTGAAGCTCCTGTTCAAAAATGATGCTCTGAAATCAACTTCTGTCACCTTAGTGATACATTTTGGGATAGTACCTAAAGTTTAAAGCAGAAATTGGGGCACTTTTGAAATTTTCATTTTGGACCAAAATCGACAGGTCCGGGGCTTAGGGAATTTCTCATATGCCACAAAACGGTTGAAACTCCTGTTCAAAAATAATGCTCCGAAATCAACTTCTGTCATGTTAGTGATACATTTTGGGATAGTACCTAAAGTTTAAAGCAGAAATTGGGGCACTTTTGAAATTTTTATTTTTTGACCAAAATCGACAGGTCCAGGGCTTAGGGAATTTCTCATATGCCACAAAACGATTGAAGCTCCTGTTCAAAAATGATGCTCCGAAATCAACTTCTGTCACCTTAGTGATACATTTTGGGATAGTACCTAAAGTTTAAAGCATAAATTAGGGCACTTTTGAAATTTTCATTTTTGACCAAAATCGACAGGTCCGGGGCTTAGGGAATTTCTCATATGCCACAAAACGGTTGAAGCTCCTGTTCAAAAATGATGCTCCTAAATCAACTTCTGTCACCTTAGTGATACATTTTGGGATAGTACCTAAAGTTTAAAGCAGAAATTGTTGCACTTTTGAAATTTTCATTTTTGACCAAAATCGACAGGTTCGGAGCTTAGGGAATTTCTCATATGCCACAAAACGGTTGAAGCACCTGTTCAAAAATGATGCTCCGATATCAACTTCTGTCACCTCAGTGATACATTTTGGTATAGTACCTAAAGTTTAAAGCAGAAATTGGAGACTTTTTAAATTTTCATTTTTGACCAAAATCGACAGGTCCGGGGCTTAGGGAATTTCTCATATGCCACAAAACGATTGAAGCTCCTGTTCAAAAATGATGCTCCAAAATCAACTTCTGTCACCTTAGTGATACATTTTGGGATAGTACCTAAAGTTTAAAGCAGAAATTGGGGCACTTTTGAAATTTTCATTTTTGACCAAAATCGACAGGTCCGGGGCTTAGGGAATTTTTCATATGCCACAAAACGGTTGAAGCTCCTGTTCAAAAATGATGCTCCAAAATCAACTTCTGTCACCTTAGTGATACATTTTGGGATAGTACCTAAAGTTTAAAGCAGAAATTGGGGCACTTTTGAAATTTACATTTTTGACCAAAATCGACAGGTTCGGGGCTTAGGGAATTTCTCATATGCCACAAAACGGTTGAAGCTCCTGTTCAAAAATGATGCTCCGAAATCAACTTCTGTCACCTTAGTGATACATTTTGGGATAGTACCTAAAGTTTAAAGCAGAAATTGGGGCACTTTTGAAATTTTCATTTTTGACCAAAATCGACAGGTCTGGGGCTTAGGGAATTTCTCATATGCCACAAAACGGTTGAAGCTCCTGTTCAAAAATGATGCTCCGAAATCAACTTCTGTCACCTTAGTGATACATTTTGGGATAGTACCTAAAGTTTAAAGCAGAAATTGGGGCACTTTTGAAATTTTCATTTTTGACCAAAATCGACAGGTCCGGGGCTTAGGGAATTTCTCATATGCCACAAAACGGTTGAAACTCCTGTTCAAAAATAATGCTCCGAAATCAACTTCTGTCACCTTAGTGATACATTTTGCGATAGTACCTAAAGTTTAAAGCAGAAATTGGGGCACTTTTGAAATTTTCATTTTTGACCAAAATCGACAGGTCTGGGGCTTAGGGAATTTCTCATATGCCACAAAACGGTTGAAGCTCCTGTTCAAAAATGATGCTCCTAAATCAACTTCTGTCACATTAGTGATACATTTTGGGATAGTACCTAAAGTTTAAAGCAGAAATTGTTGCACTTTTGAAATTTTCATTTTTGACCAAAATCGACAGGTTCGGAGCTTAGGGAATTTCTCATATGCCACAAAACGGTTGAAGCACCTGTTCAAAAATGATGCTCCGATATCAACTTCTGTCACCTCAGTGATACATTTTGGTATAGTACCTAAAGTTTAAAGCAGAAATTGGAGACTTTTTAAATTTTCATTTTTGACCAAAATCGACAGGTCCGGGGCTTAGGGAATTTCTCATATGCCACAAAACGGTTGAAGCTCCTGTTCAAAAATGATGCTCCGAAATCAACTTCTGTCACCTTAGTGATACATTTTGGGATAGTACCTAAAGTTTAAAGCAGAAATTGGGGCACTTTTGAAATTTACATTTTTGACCAAAATCGACAGGTTCGGGGCATAGGGAATTTCTCATATGCCACAAAACGGTTAAAGCACCTGTTCAAAAATGATGCTCCGAAATCAACTTCTGTCACCTTAGTGATACATTTTGGGATAGTACCTAAAGTTTAAAGCATAAATTGGGGCACTTTTTAAATTTTCATTTTTGACCAAAATCGACAGGTCCGGGGCTTAGGGAATTTCTCATATGCCACAAAACGGTTGAAGCTCCTGTTCAAAAATGATGCTCTGAAATCAACTTCTGTCACCTTAGTGATACATTTTGGGATAGTACCTAAAGTTTAAAGCAGAAATTGGGGCACTTTTGAAATTTTCATTTTGGACCAAAATCGACAGGTCCGGGGCTTAGGGAATTTCTCATATGCCACAAAACGGTTGAAACTCCTGTTCAAAAATAATGCTCCGAAATCAACTTCTGTCATGTTAGTGATACATTTTGGGATAGTACCTAAAGTTTAAAGCAGAAATTGGGGCACTTTTGAAATTTTTATTTTTTGACCAAAATCGACAGGTCCAGGGCTTAGGGAATTTCTCATATGCCACAAAACGATTGAAGCTCCTGTTCAAAAATGATGCTCCGAAATCAACTTCTGTCACCTTAGTGATACATTTTGGGATAGTACCTAAAGTTTAAAGCATAAATTAGGGCACTTTTGAAATTTTCATTTTTGACCAAAATCGACAGGTCCGGGGCTTAGGGAATTTCTCATATGCCACAAAACGGTTGAAGCTCCTGTTCAAAAATGATGCTCCTAAATCAACTTCTGTCACCTTAGTGATACATTTTGGGATAGTACCTAAAGTTTAAAGCAGAAATTGTTGCACTTTTGAAATTTTCATTTTTGACCAAAATCGACAGGTTCGGAGCTTAGGGAATTTCTCATATGCCACAAAATGGTTGAAGCACCTGTTCAAAAATGATGCTCCGATATCAACTTCTGTCACCTCAGTGATACATTTTGGTATAGTACCTAAAGTTTAAAGCAGAAATTGGAGACTTTTTAAATTTTCATTTTTGACCAAAATCGACAGGTCCGGGGCTTAGGGAATTTCTCATATGCCACAAAACGATTGAAGCTCCTGTTCAAAAATGATGCTCCAAAATCAACTTCTGTCACCTTAGTGATACATTTTGGGATAGTACCTAAAGTTTAAAGCAGAAATTGGGGCACTTTTGAAATTTTCATTTTTGACCAAAATCGACAGGTCCGGGGCTTAGGGAATTTTTCATATGCCACAAAACGGTTGAAGCTCCTGTTCAAAAATGATGCTCCAAAATCAACTTCTGTCACCTTAGTGATACATTTTGGGATAGTACCTAAAGTTTAAAGCAGAAATTGGGGCACTTTTGAAATTTACATTTTTGACCAAAATCGACAGGTTCGGGGCTTAGGGAATTTCTCATATGCCACAAAACGGTTGAAGCTCCTGTTCAAAAATGATGCTCCGAAATCAACTTCTGTCACCTTAGTGATACATTTTGGGATAGTACCTAAAGTTTAAAGCAGAAATTGGGGCACTTTTGAAATTTTCATTTTTGACCAAAATCGACAGGTCTGGGGCTTAGGGAATTTCTCATATGCCACAAAACGGTTGAAGCTCCTGTTCAAAAATGATGCTCCGAAATCAACTTCTGTCACCTTAGTGATACATTTTGGGATAGTACCTAAAGTTTAAAGCAGAAATTGGGGCACTTTTGAAATTTTCATTTTTGACCAAAATCGACAGGTCCGGGGCTTAGGGAATTTCTCATATGCCACAAAACGGTTGAAACTCCTGTTCAAAAATAATGTTCCGAAATCAACTTCTGTCACCTTAGTGATACATTTTGGGATAGTACCTAAAGTTTAAAGCAGAAATTGGGGCACTTTTGAAATTTTCATTTTTGACCAAAATCGACAGGTCCGGGGCTTAGGGAATTTCTCATATGCCACAAAACGGTTGAAGCTCCTGTTCAAAAATGATGCTCCGAAATCAACTTCTGTCACCTTAGTGATACATTTTGGGATAGTACCTAAAGTTTAAAGCATAAATTGGGGCACTTTTGAAATTTTCATTTTTGACCAAAATCGACTGGTCCGGGGCTTAGGGAATTTCTCATATGCCACAAAACGGTTGAAGCTCCTGTTCAAAAATGATGCTCCTAAATCAACTTCTGTCACCTTAGTGATACATTTTGGGATAGTACCTAAAGTTTAAAGCAGAAATTGGGGCACTTTTGAAATTTTCATTTTTGACCAAAATCGACAGGTCCGGGGCTTAGGGAATTTCTCATATGCCACAAAACGGTTGAAGCTCCTGTTCAAAAATGATGCTCTGAAATCAACTTCTGTCACCTTAGTGATACATTTTGGGATAGTACCTAAAGTTTAAAGCAGAAATTGGGGCACTTTTGAAATTTTCATTTTTGACCAAAATCGACAGGTCCGGGGCTTAGGGAGTTTCTCATATGCCACAAAACGGTTGAAGCTCCTGTTCAAAAATGATGCTCCAAAATCAACTTCTGTCACCTTAGTGATACATTTTGGGATAGTACCTAAAGTTTAAAGCAGAAATTGGGGCACTTTTGAAATTTTCATTTTGGACCAAAATCGACAGGTCCGGGGCTTAGGGAATTTCTCATATGCCACAAAACGGTTGAAGCTCCTGTTCAAAAATGATGCTCTGAAATCAACTTCTGTCACCTTAGTGATACATTTTGGGATAGTACCTAAAGTTTAAAGCAGAAATTGGGGCACTTTTGAAATTTTCATTTTGGACCAAAATCGACAGGTCCGGGGCTTAGGGAATTTCTCATATGCCACAAAACGGTTGAAACTCCTGTTCAAAAATAATGCTCCGAAATCAACTTCTGTCACCTTAGTGATACATTTTGGGATAGTACCTAAAGTTTAAAGCATAAATTGGGGCACTTTTGAAATTTTCATTTTTGACCAAAATCGACAGGTCCGGGGCTTAGGGAATTTCTCATATGCCACAAAACGGTTGAAGCTCCTGTTCAAAAATGATGCTCCTAAATCAACTTCTGTCACCTTAGTGATACATTTTGGGATAGTACCTAAAGTTTAAAGCAGAAATTGTTGCACTTTTGAAATTTTCATTTTTGACCAAAATCGACAGGTTCGGAGCTTAGGGAATTTCTCATATGCCACAAAACGGTTGAAGCACCTGTTCAAAAATGATGCTCCGATATCAACTTCTGTCACCTTAGTGATACATTTTGGTATAGTACCTAAAGTTTAAAGCAGAAATTGGAGACTTTTTAAATTTTCATTTTTGACCAAAATCGACAGGTCCGGGGCTTAGGGAATTTCTCATATGCCACAAAACGATTGAAGCTCCTGTTCAAAAATGATGCTCCTAAATCAACTTCTGTCACCTTAGTGATACATTTTGGGATAGTACCTAAAGTTTAAAGCAGAAATTGTTGCACTTTTGAAATTTTAATTTTTGACCAAAATCGACAGGTTCGGAGCTTAGGGAATTTCTCATATGCCACAAAACGGTTGAAGCACCTGTTCAAAAATGATGCTCCGATATCAACTTCTGTCACCTCAGTGATACATTTTGGTATAGTACCTAAAATTTAAAGCAGAAATTGGAGACTTTTTAAATTTTCATTTTTGACCAAAATCGACAGGTCCGGGGCTTAGGGAATTTCTCATATGCCACAAAACGGTTGAAGCTCCTGTTCAAAAATGATGCTCCGAAATCAACTTCTGTCACCTTAGTGATACATTTTGGGATAGTACCTAAAGTTTAAAGCAGAAATTGGGGCACTTTTGACATTTTCATTTTTGACCAAAATCGACAGGTCTGGGGCTTAGGGAATTTCTCATATGCCACAAAACGGTTGAAGCTCCTGTTCAAAAATGATGCTCCGAAATCACTTCTGTCACCTTAGTGATACATTTTGGGATAGTACCTAAAGTTTAAAGCAGAAATTGGGGCACTTTTGAAATTTACATTTTTGACCAAAATCGACAGGTTCGGGGCTTAGGGAATTTCTCATATGCCACAAAACGGTTGAAACTCCTGTTCAAAAATGATGCTCCGAAATCAACTTCTGTCACCTTAGTGATACATTTTGGGATAGTACCTAAAGTTTAAAGCAGAAATTGGGGCACTTTTGAAATTTACATTTTTGACCAAAATCGACAGGTTCGGGGCTTAGGGAATTTCTCATATGCCACAAAACGGTTGAAGCACCTGTTCAAAAATGATGCTCCGAAATCAACTTCTGTCACCTTAGTGATACATTTTGGGATAGTACCTAAAGTTTAAAGCATAAATTGGGGCACTTTTTAAATTTTCATTTTTGACCACAATCGACAGGTCCGGGGCTTAGGGAATTTCTCATATGCCACAAAACGGTTGAAGCTCCTGTTCAAAAATGATGCTCCTAAATCAACTTCTGTCACCTTAGTGATACATTTTGGGATAGTACCTAAAGTTTAAAGCAGAAATTGGGGCACTTTTGAAATTTTCATTTTTGACCAAAATCGACACGTCCGGGGCTTAGGGAATTTCTCATATGCCACAAAACGGTTGAAGCTCCTGTTCAAAAATGATGCTCCAAAATCAACTTCTGTCACCTTAGTGATACATTTTGGGATAGTACCTAAAGTTTAAAGCATAAATTGGGGCACTTTTGAAATTTTCATTTTTGACCAAAATCGACAGGTCCGGGGCTTAGGGAATTTCTCATATGCCTCAAAACGGTTGAAGCTCCTGTTCAAAAATGATGCTCCGAAATCAACTTCTGTCACCTTAGTGATACATTTTGGGATAGTACCTAAAGTTTAAAGCAGAAATTGGGGCACTTTTGAAATTTACATTTTTGACCAAAATCGACAGGTCCGGGGCTTAGGGAATTTCTCATATGCCACAAAACGGTTGAAGCTCCTGTTCAAAAATAATGCTCCGAAATCAACTTCTGTCACCTTAGTGATACATTTTGGGATAGTACCTAAAGTTTAAAGCAGAAATTGGGGCACTTTTGAAATTTTTATTTTTTGACCAAAATCGACAGGTCCGGGGCTTAGGGAATTTCTCATATGCCACAAAACGATTGAAGCTCCTGTTCAAAAATGATGCTCCTAAATCAACTTCTGTCACCTTAGTGATACATTTTGGGATAGTACCTAAAGTTTAAAGCAGAAATTGTTGCACTTTTGAAATTTTAATTTTTGACCAAAATCGACAGGTTCGGAGCTTAGGGAATTTCTCATATGCCACAAAACGGTTGAAGCACCTGTTCAAAAATGATGCTCCGATATCAACTTCTGTCACCTCAGTGATACATTTTGGTATAGTACCTAAAATTTAAAGCAGAAATTGGAGACTTTTTAAATTTTCATTTTTTGACCAAAATCGACATGTCCGGGACTTAGGGAATTTCTCATATGCCACAAAACGGTTGAAGCTCCTGTTCAAAAATGATGCTCCGAAATCAACTTCTGTCACCTTAGTGATACATTTTGGGATAGTACCTAAAGTTTAAAGCAGAAATTGGGGCTCTTTTGACATTTTCATTTTTGACCAAAATCGACAGGTCTGGGGCTTAGGGAATTTCTCATATGCCACAAAACGGTTGAAGCTCCTGTTCAAAAATGATGCTCCGAAATCACTTCTGTCACCTTAGTGATACATTTTGGGATAGTACCTAAAGTTTAAAGCAGAAATTGGGGCACTTTTGAAATTTACATTTTTGACCAAAATCGACAGGTTCGGGGCTTAGGGAATTTCTCATATGCCACAAAACGGTTGAAGCACCTGTTCAAAAATTATGCTCCAAAATCAACTTCTGTCACCTTAGTGATACATTTTGGGATAGTACCTAAAGTTTAAAGCAGAAATTGGGGCACTTTTGAAATTTTCATTTTTGACCAAAATCGACAGGTCTGGGGCTTAGGGAATTTCTCATATGCCACAAAACGGTTGAAGCTCCTGTTCAAAAATGATGCTCCGAAATCACTTCTGTCACCTTAGTGATACATTTTGGGATAGTACCTAAAGTTTAAAGCAGAAATTGGGGCACTTTTGAAATTTACATTTTTGACCAAAATCGACAGGTTCGGGGCTTAGGGAATTTCTCATATGCCACAAAACGGTTGAAACTCCTGTTCAAAAATGATGCTCCGAAATCAACTTCTGTCACCTTAGTGATACATTTTGGGATAGTACCTAAAGTTTAAAGCAGAAATTGGGGCACTTTTGAAATTTACATTTTTGACCAAAATCGACAGGTTCGGGGCTTAGGGAATTTCTCATATGCCACAAAACGGTTGAAGCACCTGTTCAAAAATGATGCTCCGAAATCAACTTCTGTCACCTTAGTGATACATTTTGGGATAGTACCTAAAGTTTAAAGCATAAATTGGGGCACTTTTTAAATTTTCATTTTTGACCACAATCGACAGGTCCGGGGCTTAGGGAATTTCTCATATGCCACAAAACGGTTGAAGCTCCTGTTCAAAAATGATGCTCCTAAATCAACTTCTGTCACCTTAGTGATACATTTTGGGATAGTACCTAAAGTTTAAAGCAGAAATTGTTGCACTTTTGAAATTTTCATTTTTGACCAAAATCGACACGTCCGGGGCTTAGGGAATTTCTCATATGCCACAAAACGGTTGAAGCTCCTGTTCAAAAATGATGCTCCGAAATCAACTTCTGTCACCTTAGTTATACATTTTGGGATAGTACCTAAAGTTTAAAGCATAAATTGGGGCACTTTTGAAATTTTCATTTTTGACCAAAATCGACAGGTCCGGGGCTTAGGGAATTTATCATATGCCACAAAACGGTTGAAGCTCCTGTTCAAAAATGATGCTCCGAAATCAACTTCTGTCACCTTAGTGATACATTTTGGGATAGTACCTAAAGTTTAAAGCAGAAATTGGGGCACTTTTGAAATTTTCATTTTTGACCAAAATCGACAGGTCCGGGGCTTAGGGAATTTCTCATATGCCACAAAACGGTTGAAGCTCCTGTTCAAAAATGATGCTCCAAAATCAACTTCTGTCACCTTAGTGATACATTTTGGGATAGTACCTAAAGTTTAAAGCAGAAATTGGGGCACTTTTGAAATTTTCATTTTTGACCAAAATCGACAGGTCCGGGGCTTAGGGAATTTCTCATATGCCTCAAAACGGTTGAAGCTCCTGTTCAAAAATGATGCTCCGAAATCAACTTCTGTCACCTTAGTGATACATTTTGGGATAGTACCTAAAGTTTAAAGCAGAAATTGGGGCACTTTTGAAATTTACATTTTTGACCAAAATCGACAGGTCCGGGGCTTAGGGAATTTCTCATATGCCACAAAACGGTTGAAGCTCCTGTTCAAAAATAATGCTCCGAAATCAACTTCTGTCACCTTAGTGATACATTTTGGGATAGTACCTAAAGTTTAAAGCAGAAATTGGGGCACTTTTGAAATTTTTATTTTTTGACCAAAATCGACAGGTCCGGGGCTTAGGGAATTTCTCATATGCCACAAAACGATTGAAGCTCCTGTTCAAAAATGATGCTCCTAAATCAACTTCTGTCACCTTAGTGATACATTTTGGGATAGTACCTAAAGTTTAAAGCAGAAATTGTTGCACTTTTGAAATTTTAATTTTTGACCAAAATCGACAGGTTCGGAGCTTAGGGAATTTCTCATATGCCACAAAACGGTTGAAGCACCTGTTCAAAAATGATGCTCCGATATCAACTTCTGTCACCTCAGTGATACATTTTGGTATAGTACCTAAAATTTAAAGCAGAAATTGGAGACTTTTTAAATTTTCATTTTTTGACCAAAATCGACATGTCCGGGACTTAGGGAATTTCTCATATGCCACAAAACGGTTGAAGCTCCTGTTCAAAAATGATGCTCCGAAATCAACTTCTGTCACCTTAGTGATACATTTTGGGATAGTACCTAAAGTTTAAAGCAGAAATTGGGGCTCTTTTGACATTTTCATTTTTGACCAAAATCGACATGTCCGGGACTTAGGGAATTTCTCATATGCCACAAAACGGTTGAAGCTCCTGTTCAAAAATGATGCTCCGAAATCAACTTCTGTCACCTTAGTGATACATTTTGGGATAGTACCTAAAGTTTAAAGCAGAAATTGGGGCTCTTTTGACATTTTCATTTTTGACCAAAATCGACAGGTCTGGGGCTTAGGGAATTTCTCATATGCCACAAAACGGTTGAAGCTCCTGTTCAAAAATGATGCTCCGAAATCACTTCTGTCACCTTAGTGATACATTTTGGGATAGTACCTAAAGTTTAAAGCAGAAATTGGGGCACTTTTGAAATTTTAATTTTTGACCAAAATCGACAGGTCTGGGGCTTAGGGAATTTCTCATATGCCACAAAACGGTTGAAGCTCCTGTTCAAAAATGATGCTCCAAAATCAACTTCTGTCACCTTAGTGATACATTTTGGGATAGTACCTAAAGTTTAAAGCAGAAATTGGGGCACTTTTGAAATTTTAATTTTTGACCAAAATCGACAGGTCTGGGGCTTAGGGAATTTCTCATATGCCACAAAACGGTTGAAGCTCCTGTTCAAAAATGATGCTCCGAAATCACTTCTGTCACCTTAGTGATACATTTTGGGATAGTACCTAAAGTTTAAAGCAGAAATTGGGGCACTTTTGAAATTTACATTTTTGACCAAAATCGACAGGTTCGGGGCTTAGGGAATTTCTCATATGCCACAAAACGGTTGAAACTCCTGTTCAAAAATGATGCTCCGAAATCAACTTCTGTCACCTTAGTGATACATTTTGGGATAGTACCTAAAGTTTAAAGCAGAAATTGGGGCACTTTTGAAATTTACATTTTTGACCAAAATCGACAGGTTCGGGGCTTAGGGAATTTCTCATATGCCACAAAACGGTTGAAGCACCTGTTCAAAAATGATGCTCCGAAATCAACTTCTGTCACCTTAGTGATACATTTTGGGATAGTACCTAAAGTTTAAAGCATAAATTGGGGCACTTTTTAAATTTTCATTTTTGACCACAATCGACAGGTCCGGGGCTTAGGGAATTTCTCATATGCCACAAAACGGTTGAAGCTCCTGTTCAAAAATGATGCTCCTAAATCAACTTCTGTCACCTTAGTGATACATTTTGGGATAGTACCTAAAGTTTAAAGCAGAAATTGTTGCACTTTTGAAATTTTCATTTTTGACCAAAATCGACACGTCCGGGGCTTAGGGAATTTCTCATATGCCACAAAACGGTTGAAACTCCTGTTCAAAAATGATGCTCCGAAATCAACTTCTGTCACCTTAGTGATACATTTTG
Source organism: Pseudophryne corroboree (assembly GCF_028390025.1). Taxonomy (NCBI): domain Eukaryota; kingdom Metazoa; phylum Chordata; class Amphibia; order Anura; family Myobatrachidae; genus Pseudophryne; species Pseudophryne corroboree. The sequence goes on from NW_026970501.1 coordinate 113,323, forward strand.
GGATAGTACCTAAAGTTTAAAGCAGAAATTGGGGCACTTTTGAAATTTACATTTTTGACCAAAATCGACAGGTCCGGGGCTTAGGGAATTTATCATATGCCACAAAACGGTTGAAGCTCCTGTTCAAAAATGATGCTCCGAAATCAACTTCTGTCACCTTAGTGATACATTTTGGGATAGTACCTAAAGTTTAAAGCATAAATTGGGGCACTTTTTAAATTTTCATTTTTGACCACAATCGACAGGTCCGGGGCTTAGGGAATTTCTCATATGCCACAAAACGGTTGAAGCTCCTGTTCAAAAATGATGCTCCAAAATCAACTTCTGTCACCTTAGTGATACATTTTGGGATAGTACCTAAAGTTTAAAGCAGAAATTGGGGCACTTTTGAAATTTTAATTTTTGACCAAAATCGACAGGTCCGGGGCTTAGGGAATTTCTCATATGCCTCAAAACGGTTGAAGCTCCTGTTCAAAAATGATGCTCCGAAATCACTTCTGTCACCTTAGTGATACATTTTGGGATAGTACCTAAAGTTTAAAGCATAAATTGGGGCACTTTTGAAATTTTCATTTTTGACCAAAATCGACAGGTCCGGAGCTTAGGGAATTTCTCATATGCCACAAAACGGTTGAAGCTCCTGTTCAAAAATGATGCTCCGAAATCAACTTCTGTCACCTTAGTGATACATTTTGGGATAGTACCTAAAGTTTAAAGCAGAAATTGGGGCACTTTTGACATTTTCATTTTTGACCAAAATCGACAGGTCTGGGGCTTAGGGAATTTCTCATATGCCACAAAACGGTTGAAGCTCCTGTTCAAAAATGATGCTCCGAAATCACTTCTGTCACCTTAGTGATACATTTTGGGATAGTACCTAAAGTTTAAAGCAGAAATTGGGGCACTTTTGAAATTTACATTTTTGACCAAAATCGACAGGTCCGGGGCTTAGGGGATTTCTCATATGCCACAAAACGGTTGAAACTCCTGTTCAAAAATGATGCTCCAAAATCAACTTCTGTCACCTTAGTGATACATTTTGGGATAGTACCTAAAGTTTAAAGCAGAAATTGGGGCACTTTTGAAATTTTCATTTTTGACCAAAATCGACAGGTCCGGGGCTTAGGGAATTTCTCATATGCCACAAAACGGTTGAAGCTCCTGTTCAAAAATAATGCTCCGAAATAAACTTCTGTCACCTTAGTGATATATTTTGGGATAGTACCTAAAGTTTAAAGCAGAAATTGGGGCACTTTTGAAATTTACATTTTTGACCAAAATCGACAGGTTCGGGGCTTAGGGAATTTCTCATATGCCACAAAACGGTTGAAGCACCTGTTCAAAAATGATGCTCCGAAATCAACTTCTGTCACCTTAGTGATACATTTTGGGATAGTACCTAAAGTTTAAAGCATAAATTGGGGCACTTTTTAAATTTTCATTTTTGACCACAATCGACAGGTCCGGGGCTTAGGGAATTTCTCATATGCCACAAAACGGTTGAAGCTCCTGTTCAAAAATGATGCTCCTAAATCAACTTCTGTCACCTTAGTGATACATTTTGGGATAGTACCTAAAGTTTAAAGCAGAAATTGTTGCACTTTTGAAATTTTCATTTTTGACCAAAATCGACACGTCCGGGGCTTAGGGAATTTCTCATATGCCACAAAACGGTTGAAGCTCCTGTTCAAAAATGATGCTCCGAAATCAACTTCTGTCACCTTAGTTATACATTTTGGGATAGTACCTACAGTTTAAAGCATAAATTGGGGCACTTTTGAAATTTTCATTTTTGACCAAAATCGACAGGTCCGGGGCTTAGGGAATTTATCATATGCCACAAAACGGTTGAAGCTCCTGTTCAAAAATGATGCTCCGAAATCAACTTCTGTCACCTTAGTGATACATTTTGGGATAGTACCTAAAGTTTAAAGCAGAAATTGGGGCACTTTTGAAATTTTCATTTTTGACCAAAATCGACAGGTCCGGGGCTTAGGGAATTTCTCATATGCCACAAAACGGTTGAAGCTCCTGTTCAAAAATGATGCTCCGAAATCAACTTCTGTCACCTTAGTGATACATTTTGGGATAGTACCTAAAGTTTAAAGCAGAAATTGGGGCACTTTTGACATTTTCATTTTTGACCAAAATCGACAGGTCCGGGGATTAGGGAATTTCTCATATGCCTCAAAACGGTTGAAGCTCCTGTTCAAAAATGATGCTCCGAAATCAACTTCTGTCACCTTAGTGATACATTTTGGGATAGTACCTAAAGTTTAAAGCAGAAATTGGGGCACTTTTGAAATTTTCATTTTTGACCAAAATCGACAGGTCCGGGGCTTAGGGAATTTCTCATATGCCACAAAACGGTTGAAGCTCCTGTTCAAAAATAATGCTCCGAAATCAACTTCTGTCACCTTAGTGATATATTTTGGGATAGTACCTAAAGTTTAAAGCAGAAATTGGGGCACTTTTGAAATTTTCATTTTTGACCAAAATCGACAGGTCCGGGGCTTAGGGAATTTCTCATATGCCTCAAAACGGTTGAAGCTCCTGTTCAAAAATGATGCTCCGAAATCAACTTCTGTCACCTTAGTGATACATTTTGGGATAGTACCTAAAGTTTAAAGCAGAAATTGGGGCACTTTTGAAATTTACATTTTTGACCAAAATCGACAGGTTCGGGGCTTAGGGAATTTCTCATATGCCACAAAACGGTTGAAGCACCTGTTCAAAAATTATGCTCCAAAATCAACTTCTGTCACCTTAGTGATACATTTTGGGATAGTACCTAAAGTTTAAAGCAGAAATTGGGGCACTTTTGAAATTTTAATTTTTGACCAAAATCGACAGGTCTGGGGCTTAGGGAATTTCTCATATGCCACAAAACGGTTGAAGCTCCTGTTCAAAAATGATGCTCCGAAATCACTTCTGTCACCTTAGTGATACATTTTGGGATAGTACCTAAAGTTTAAAGCAGAAATTGGGGCACTTTTGAAATTTTAATTTTTGACCAAAATCGACAGGTCTGGGGCTTAGGGAATTTCTCATATGCCACAAAACGGTTGAAGCTCCTGTTCAAAAATGATGCTCCGAAATCACTTCTGTCACCTTAGTGATACATTTTGGGATAGTACCTAAAGTTTAAAGCAGAAATTGGGGCACTTTTGAAATTTACATTTTTGACCAAAATCGACAGGTTCGGGGCTTAGGGAATTTCTCATATGCCACAAAACGGTTGAAACTCCTGTTCAAAAATGATGCTCCGAAATCAACTTCTGTCACCTTAGTGATACATTTTGGGATAGTACCTAAAGTTTAAAGCAGAAATTGGGGCACTTTTGAAATTTACATTTTTGACCAAAATCGACAGGTTCGGGGCTTAGGGAATTTCTCATATGCCACAAAACGGTTGAAGCACCTGTTCAAAAATGATGCTCCGAAATCAACTTCTGTCACCTTAGTGATACATTTTGGGATAGTACCTAAAGTTTAAAGCATAAATTGGGGCACTTTTTAAATTTTCATTTTTGACCACAATCGACAGGTCCGGGGCTTAGGGAATTTCTCATATGCCACAAAACGGTTGAAGCTCCTGTTCAAAAATGATGCTCCTAAATCAACTTCTGTCACCTTAGTGATACATTTTGGGATAGTACCTAAAGTTTAAAGCAGAAATTGTTGCACTTTTGAAATTTTCATTTTTGACCAAAATCGACACGTCCGGGGCTTAGGGAATTTCTCATATGCCACAAAACGGTTGAAGCTCCTGTTCAAAAATGATGCTCCGAAATCAACTTCTGTCACCTTAGTTATACATTTTGGGATAGTACCTAAAGTTTAAAGCATAAATTGGGGCACTTTTGAAATTTTCATTTTTGACCAAAATCGACAGGTCCGGGGCTTAGGGAATTTATCATATGCCACAAAACGGTTGAAGCTCCTGTTCAAAAATGATGCTCCGAAATCAACTTCTGTCACCTTAGTGATACATTTTGGGATAGTACCTAAAGTTTAAAGCAGAAATTGGGGCACTTTTGAAATTTTCATTTTTGACCAAAATCGACAGGTCCGGGGCTTAGGGAATTTCTCATATGCCACAAAACGGTTGAAGCTCCTGTTCAAAAATGATGCTCCAAAATCAACTTCTGTCACCTTAGTGATACATTTTGGGATAGTACCTAAAGTTTAAAGCAGAAATTGGGGCACTTTTGAAATTTTAATTTTTGACCAAAATCGACAGGTCCGGGGCTTAGGGAATTTCTCATATGCCTCAAAACGGTTGAAGCTCCTGTTCAAAAATGATGCTCCGAAATCACTTCTGTCACCTTAGTGATACATTTTGGGATAGTACCTAAAGTTTAAAGCATAAATTGGGGCACTTTTGAAATTTTCATTTTTGACCAAAATCGACAGGTCCGGAGCTTAGGGAATTTCTCATATGCCACAAAACGGTTGAAGCTCCTGTTCAAAAATGATGCTCCGAAATCAACTTCTGTCACCTTAGTGATACATTTTGGGATAGTACCTAAAGTTTAAAGCAGAAATTGGGGCACTTTTGACATTTTCATTTTTGACCAAAATCGACAGGTCTGGGGCTTAGGGAATTTCTCATATGCCACAAAACGGTTGAAGCTCCTGTTCAAAAATGATGCTCCGAAATCACTTCTGTCACCTTAGTGATACATTTTGGGATAGTACCTAAAGTTTAAAGCAGAAATTGGGGCACTTTTGAAATTTACATTTTTGACCAAAATCGACAGGTCCGGGGCTTAGGGGATTTCTCATATGCCACAAAACGGTTGAAACTCCTGTTCAAAAATGATGCTCCAAAATCAACTTCTGTCACCTTAGTGATACATTTTGGGATAGTACCTAAAGTTTAAAGCAGAAATTGGGGCACTTTTGAAATTTTCATTTTTGACCAAAATCGACAGGTCCGGGGCTTAGGGAATTTCTCATATGCCACAAAACGGTTGAAGCTCCTGTTCAAAAATAATGCTCCGAAATAAACTTCTGTCACCTTAGTGATATATTTTGGGATAGTACCTAAAGTTTAAAGCAGAAATTGGGGCACTTTTGAAATTTACATTTTTGACCAAAATCGACAGGTTCGGGGCTTAGGGAATTTCTCATATGCCACAAAACGGTTGAAGCACCTGTTCAAAAATGATGCTCCGAAATCAACTTCTGTCACCTTAGTGATACATTTTGGGATAGTACCTAAAGTTTAAAGCATAAATTGGGGCACTTTTTAAATTTTCATTTTTGACCACAATCGACAGGTCCGGGGCTTAGGGAATTTCTCATATGCCACAAAACGGTTGAAGCTCCTGTTCAAAAATGATGCTCCTAAATCAACTTCTGTCACCTTAGTGATACATTTTGGGATAGTACCTAAAGTTTAAAGCAGAAATTGTTGCACTTTTGAAATTTTCATTTTTGACCAAAATCGACACGTCCGGGGCTTAGGGAATTTCTCATATGCCACAAAACGGTTGAAGCTCCTGTTCAAAAATGATGCTCCGAAATCAACTTCTGTCACCTTAGTTATACATTTTGGGATAGTACCTACAGTTTAAAGCATAAATTGGGGCACTTTTGAAATTTTCATTTTTGACCAAAATCGACAGGTCCGGGGCTTAGGGAATTTATCATATGCCACAAAACGGTTGAAGCTCCTGTTCAAAAATGATGCTCCGAAATCAACTTCTGTCACCTTAGTGATACATTTTGGGATAGTACCTAAAGTTTAAAGCAGAAATTGGGGCACTTTTGAAATTTTCATTTTTGACCAAAATCGACAGGTCCGGGGCTTAGGGAATTTCTCATATGCCACAAAACGGTTGAAGCTCCTGTTCAAAAATGATGCTCCGAAATCAACTTCTGTCACCTTAGTGATACATTTTGGGATAGTACCTAAAGTTTAAAGCAGAAATTGGGGCACTTTTGACATTTTCATTTTTGACCAAAATCGACAGGTCCGGGGATTAGGGAATTTCTCATATGCCTCAAAACGGTTGAAGCTCCTGTTCAAAAATGATGCTCCGAAATCAACTTCTGTCACCTTAGTGATACATTTTGGGATAGTACCTAAAGTTTAAAGCAGAAATTGGGGCACTTTTGAAATTTTCATTTTTGACCAAAATCGACAGGTCCGGGGCTTAGGGAATTTCTCATATGCCACAAAACGGTTGAAGCTCCTGTTCAAAAATAATGCTCCGAAATCAACTTCTGTCACCTTAGTGATATATTTTGGGATAGTACCTAAAGTTTAAAGCAGAAATTGGGGCACTTTTGAAATTTTCATTTTTGACCAAAATCGACAGGTCCGGGGCTTAGGGAATTTCTCATATGCCTCAAAACGGTTGAAGCTCCTGTTCAAAAATGATGCTCCGAAATCAACTTCTGTCACCTTAGTGATACATTTTGGGATAGTACCTAAAGTTTAAAGCAGAAATTGGGGCACTTTTGAAATTTTTATTTTTTGACCAAAATCGACAGGTCCGGGGCTTAGGGAATTTCTCATATGCCACAAAACGATTGAAGCTCCTGTTCAAAAATGATGCTCCTAAATCAACTTCTGTCACCTTAGTGATACATTTTGGGATAGTACCTAAAGTTTAAAGCAGAAATTGTTGCACTTTTGACATTTTAATTTTTGACCAAAATCGACAGGTTCGGAGCTTAGGGAATTTCTCATATGCCACAAAACGGTTGAAGCACCTGTTCAAAAATGATGCTCCGATATCAACTTCTGTCACCTCAGTGATACATTTTGGTATAGTACCTAAAATTTAAAGCAGAAATTGGAGACTTTTTAAATTTTCATTTTTGACCAAAATCGACAGGTCTGGGACTTAGGGAATTTCTCATATGCCACAAAACGGTTGAAGCTCCTGTTCAAAAATGATGCTCCGAAATCAACTTCTGTCACCTTAGTGATACATTTTGGGATAGTACCTAAAGTTTAAAGCAGAAATTGGGGCACTTTTGACATTTTCATTTTTGACCAAAATCGACAGGTCTGGGGCTTAGGGAATTTCTCATATGCCACAAAACGGTTGAAGCTCCTGTTCAAAAATGATGCTCCGAAATCACTTCTGTCACCTTAGTGATACATTTTGGGATAGTACCTAAAGTTTAAAGCAGAAATTGGGGCACTTTTGAAATTTACATTTTTGACCAAAATCGACAGGTTCGGGGCTTAGGGAATTTCTCATATGCCACAAAACGGTTGAAGCACCTGTTCAAAAATGATGCTCCGAAATCAACTTTTGTCACCTTAGTGATACATTTTGGGATAGTACCTAAAGTTTAAAGCAGAAATTGGGGCACTTTTGAAATTTTCATTTTTGACCAAAATCGACATGTTCGCGGCTTAGGGAATTTTTCATATGCCACAAAACGGTTGAAGCTCCTGTTCAAAAATTATGCTCCAAAATCAACTTCTGTCACCTTAGTGATACATTTTGGGATAGTACCTAAAGTTTAAAGCAGAAATTGGGGCACTTTTGAAATTTTCATTTTTGACCAAAATCGACAGGTCTGGGGCTTAGGGAATTTCTCATATGCCACAAAACGGTTGAAGCTCCTGTTCAAAAATGATGCTCCGAAATCACTTCTGTCACCTTAGTGATACATTTTGGGATAGTACCTAAAGTTTAAAGCAGAAATTGGGGCACTTTTGAAATTTACATTTTTGACCAAAATCGACAGGTTCGGGGCTTAGGGAATTTCTCATATGCCACAAAACGGTTGAAACTCCTGTTCAAAAATGATGCTCCGAAATCAACTTCTGTCACCTTAGTGATACATTTTGGGATAGTACCTAAAGTTTAAAGCAGAAATTGGGGCACTTTTGAAATTTACATTTTTGACCAAAATCGACAGGTCCGGGGCTTAGGGAATTTCTCATATGCCACAAAACGGTTGAAGCTCCTGTTCAAAAATAATGCTCCGAAATCAACTTCTGTCACCTTAGTGATACATTTTGGGATAGTACCTAAAGTTTAAAGCAGAAATTGGGGCACTTTTGAAATTTTTATTTTTTGACCAAAATCGACAGGTCCGGGGCTTAGGGAATTTCTCATATGCCACAAAACGATTGAAGCTCCTGTTCAAAAATGATGCTCCGAAATCAACTTCTGTCACCTTAGTGATACATTTTGGGATAGTACCTAAAGTTTAAAGCAGAAATTGGGGCACTTTTGAAATTTACATTTTTGACCAAAATCGACAGGTCCGGGGCTTAGGGAATTTCTCATATGCCACAAAACGGTTGAAGCTCCTGTTCAAAAATAATGCTCCGAGATCAACTTCTGTCACCTTAGTGATACATTTTGGGATAGTACCTAAAGTTTAAAGCAGAAATTGGGGCACTTTTGAAATTTTTATTTTTTGACCAAAATCGACAGGTCCGGGGCTTAGGGAATTTCTCATATGCCACAAAACGATTGAAGCTCCTGTTCAAAAATGATGCTCCTAAATCAACTTCTGTCACCTTAGTGATACATTTTGGGATAGTACCTAAAGTTTAAAGCAGAAATTGTTGCACTTTTGACATTTTAATTTTTGACCAAAATCGACAGGTTCGGAGCTTAGGGAATTTCTCATATGCCACAAAACGGTTGAAGCACCTGTTCAAAAATGATGCTCCGATATCAACTTCTGTCACCTCAGTGATACATTTTGGTATAGTACCTAAAATTTAAAGCAGAAATTGGAGACTTTTTAAATTTTCATTTTTGACCAAAATCGACAGGTCCGGGACTTAGGGAATTTCTCATATGCCACAAAACGGTTGAAGCTCCTGTTCAAAAATGATGCTCCGAAATCACTTCTGTCACCTTAGTGATACATTTTGGGATAGTACCTAAAGTTTAAAGCAGAAATTGGGGCACTTTTGAAATTTACATTTTTGACCAAAATCGACAGGTTCGGGGCTTAGGGAATTTCTCATATGCCACAAAACGGTTGAAGCACCTGTTCAAAAATGATGCTCCGAAATCAACTTTTGTCACCTTAGTGATACATTTTGGGATAGTACCTAAAGTTTAAAGCAGAAATTGGGGCACTTTTGAAATTTTCATTTTTGACCAAAATCGACATGTTCGCGGCTTAGGGAATTTTTCATATGCCACAAAACGGTTGAAGCACCTGTTCAAAAATGATGCTCCGAAATCAACTTTTGTCACCTTAGTGATACATTTTGGGATAGTACCTAAAGTTTAAAGCAGAAATTGGGGCACTTTTGAAATTTACATTTTTGACCAAAATCGACAGGTTCGGGGCTTAGGGAATTTCTCATATGCCACAAAACGGTTGAAGCACCTGTTCAAAAATGATGCTCCGAAATCAACTTTTGTCACCTTAGTGATACATTTTGGGATAGTACCTAAAGTTTAAAGCAGAAATTGGGGCACTTTTGAAATTTTCATTTTTGACCAAAATCGACATGTTCGCGGCTTAGGGAATTTTTCATATGCCACAAAACGGTTGAAGCTCCTGTTCAAAAATTATGCTCCAAAATCAACTTCTGTCACCTTAGTGATACATTTTGGGATAGTACCTAAAGTTTAAAGCAGAAATTGGGGCACTTTTGAAATTTTCATTTTTGACCAAAATCGACAGGTCTGGGGCTTAGGGAATTTCTCATATGCCACAAAACGGTTGAAGCTCCTGTTCAAAAATGATGCTCCGAAATCACTTCTGTCACCTTAGTGATACATTTTGGGATAGTACCTAAAGTTTAAAGCAGAAATTGGGGCACTTTTGAAATTTACATTTTTGACCAAAATCGACAGGTTCGGGGCTTAGGGAATTTCTCATATGCCACAAAACGGTTGAAACTCCTGTTCAAAAATGATGCTCCGAAATCAACTTCTGTCACCTTAGTGATACATTTTGGGATAGTACCTAAAGTTTAAAGCAGAAATTGGGGCACTTTTGAAATTTACATTTTTGACCAAAATCGACAGGTTCGGGGCTTAGGGAATTTCTCATATGCCACAAAACGGTTGAAGCACCTGTTCAAAAATGATGCTCCGAAATCAACTTCTGTCACCTTAGTGATACATTTTGGGATAGTACCTAAAGTTTAAAGCATAAATTGGGGCACTTTTTAAATTTTCATTTTTGACCACAATCGACAGGTCCGGGGCTTAGGGAATTTCTCATATGCCACAAAACGGTTGAAGCTCCTGTTCAAAAATGATGCTCCTAAATCAACTTCTGTCACCTTAGTGATACATTTTGGGATAGTACCTAAAGTTTAAAGCAGAAATTGTTGCACTTTTGAAATTTTCATTTTTGACCAAAATCGACACGTCCGGGGCTTAGGGAATTTCTCATATGCCACAAAACGGTTGAAGCTCCTGTTCAAAAATGATGCTCCGAAATCAACTTCTGTCACCTTAGTGATACATTTTGGGATAGTACCTAAAGTTTAAAGCAGAAATTGGGGCACTTTTGAAATTTTCATTTTTGACCAAAATCGACAGGTCCGGGGCTTAGGGAATTTCTCATATGCCACAAAACGGTTGAAGCTCCTGTTCAAAAATAATGCTCCGAAATCAACTTCTGTCACCTTAGTGATATATTTTGGGATAGTACCTAAAGTTTAAAGCAGAAATTGGGGCACTTTTGAAATTTTCATTTTTGACCAAAATCGACAGGTCCAGGGCTTAGGGAATTTCTCATATGCCACAAAACGGTTGAAGCTCCTGTTAAAAAATGATGCTCCGAAATCAACTTCTGTCACCTCAGTGATACATTTTGGTATAGTACCTAAAGTTTAAAGCAGAAATTGGGGCACTTTTTAAATTTTCATTTTTGACCAAAATCGACAGGTCTGGGGCTTAGGGAATTTCTAATATGCCACAAAACGGTTGAAGCTCCTGTTCAAAAATGATGCTCCGAAATCAACTTCTGTCACCTTAGTGATACATTTTGGGATAGTACCTAAAGTTTAAAGCAGAAATTGGGGCACTTTTGACATTTTCATTTTTGACCAAAATCGACAGGTCTGGGGCTTAGGGAATTTCTCATATGCCACAAAATGGTTGAAGCTCCTGTTCAAAAATGATGCTCCGAAATCACTTCTGTCACCTTAGTGATACATTTTGGGATAGTACCTAAAGTTTAAAGCAGAAATTGGGGCACTTTTGAAATTTTCATTTTTGACCAAAATCGACAGGTCCGGGGCTTAGGGAATTTCTCATATGCCACAAAACGGTTGAAGCTCCTGTTCAAAAATAATGCTCCGAAATCAACTTCTGTCACCTTAGTGATATATTTTGGGATAGTACCTAAAGTTTAAAGCAGAAATTGGGGCACTTTTGAAATTTACATTTTTGACCAAAATCGACAGGTCCGGGGCTTAGGGGATTTCTCATATGCCACAAAACGGTTGAAACTCCTGTTCAAAAATGATGCTCCGAAATCAACTTCTGTCACCTTAGTGATACATTTTGGGATAGTACCTAAAGTTTAAAGCATAAATTGGGGCACTTTTGAAATTTTCATTTTTTGACCAAAATCGACAGGTCCGGGGCTTAGGGAATTTCTCATATGCCACAAAACGGTTGAAGCTCCTGTTCAAAAATGATGCTCCGAAATCAACTTCTGTCACCTTAGTGATACATTTTGGGATAGTACCTAAAGTTTAAAGCAGAAATTGGGGCACTTTTGAAATTTTAATTTTTGACCAAAATCGATAGGTCCGGGGCTTAGGGAATTTCTCATATGCCACAAAACGGTTGAAGCTCCTGTTCAAAAATGATGCTCCAAAATCAACTTCTGTCACCTTAGTGATACATTTTGGGATAGTACCTAAAGTTTAAAGCAGAAATTGGGGCACTTTTGAAATTTTAATTTTTGACCAAAATCGACAGGTCCGGGGCTTAGGGAATTTCTCATATGCCTCAAAACGGTTGAAGCTCCTGTTCAAAAATGATGCTCCGAAATCAACTTCTGTCACCTTAGTGATACATTTTGGGATAGTACCTAAAGTTTAAAGCAGAAATTGGGGCACTTTTGAAATTTTCATTTTTGACCAAAATCGACAGGTCCGGGGCTTAGGGAATTTCTCATATGCCACAAAACGGTTGAAGCTCCTGTTCAAAAATGATGCTCCGAAATCACTTCTGTCACCTTAGTGATACATTTTGGGATAGTACCTAAAGTTTAAAGCAGAAATTGGGGCACTTTTGAAATTTACATTTTTGACCAAAATCGACAGGTCCGGGGCTTAGGGAATTTCTCATATGCCACAAAACGGTTGAAGCTCCTGTTCAAAAATGATGCTCCTAAATCAACTTCTGTCACCTTAGTGATACATTTTGGGATAGTACCTAAAGTTTAAAGCATAAATTGGGGCACTTTTGAAATTTTCATTTTTGACCAAAATCGACAGGTCCGGAGCTTAGGGAATTTCTCATATGCCACAAAACGGTTGAAGCTCCTGTTCAAAAATGATGCTCCGAAATCAACTTCTGTCACCTTAGTGATACATTTTGGGATAGTACCTAAAGTTTAAAGCAGAAATTGGGGCACTTTTGACATTTTCATTTTTGACCAAAATCGACAGGTCTGGGGCTTAGGGAATTTCTCATATGCCACAAAACGGTTGAAGCTCCTGTTCAAAAATGATGCTCCGAAATCACTTCTGTCACCTTAGTGATACATTTTGGGATAGTACCTAAAGTTTAAAGCAGAAATTGGGGCACTTTTGAAATTTACATTTTTGACCAAAATCGACAGGTCCGGGGCTTAGGGGATTTCTCATATGCCACAAAACGGTTGAAACTCCTGTTCAAAAATGATGCTCCAAAATCAACTTCTGTCACCTCAGTGATACATTTTGGTATAGTACCTAAAGTTTAAAGCAGAAATTGGGGCACTTTTGAAATTTTAATTTTTGACCAAAATCGACAGGTCCGGGGCTTAGGGAATTTCTCATATGCCTCAAAACGGTTGAAGCTCCTGTTCAAAAATGATGCTCCGAAATCAACTTCTGTCACCTTAGTGATACATTTTGGGATAGTACCTAAAGTTTAAAGCAGAAATTGGGGCACTTTTGAAATTTTCATTTTTGACCAAAATCGACAGGTCCGGGGCTTAGGGAATTTCTCATATGCCACAAAACGGTTGAAGCTCCTGTTCAAAAATGATGCTCCGAAATCACTTCTGTCACCTTAGTGATACATTTTGGGATAGTACCTAAAGTTTAAAGCAGAAATTGGGGCACTTTTGAAATTTACATTTTTGACCAAAATCGACAGGTTCGGGGCTTAGGGAATTTCTCATATGCCACAAAACGGTTGAAACTCCTGTTCAAAAATGATGCTCCGAAATCAACTTCTGTCACCTTAGTGATACATTTTGGGATAGTACCTAAAGTTTAAAGCAGAAATTGGGGCACTTTTGAAATTTACATTTTTGACCAAAATCGACAGGTTCGGGGATTAGGGAATTTCTCATATGCCACAAAACGGTTGAAGCACCTGTTCAAAAATGATGCTCCGAAATCAACTTCTGTCACCTTAGTGATACATTTTGGGATAGTACCTAAAGTTTAAAGCATAAATTGGGGCACTTTTTAAATTTTCATTTTTGACCACAATCGACAGGTCCGGGGCTTAGGGAATTTCTCATATGCCACAAAACGGTTGAAGCTCCTGTTCAAAAATGATGCTCCTAAATCAACTTCTGTCACCTTAGTGATACATTTTGGGATAGTACCTAAAGTTTAAAGCAGAAATTGTTGCACTTTTGAAATTTTCATTTTTGACCAAAATCGACACGTCCGGGGCTTAGGGAATTTCTCATATGCCACAAAACGGTTGAAGCTCCTGTTCAAAAATGATGCTCCGAAATCAACTTCTGTCACCTTAGTTATACATTTTGGGATAGTACCTAAAGTTTAAAGCAGAAATTGGGGCACTTTTGAAATTTACATTTTTGACCAAAATCGACAGGTTCGGGGCTTAGGGAATTTCTCATATGCCACAAAACGGTTGAAGCACCTGTTCAAAAATGATGCTCCGAAATCAACTTCTGTCACCTTAGTGATACATTTTGGGATAGTACCTAAAGTTTAAAGCATAAATTGGGGCACTTTTTAAATTTTCATTTTTGACCACAATCGACAGGTCCGGGGCTTAGGGAATTTCTCATATGCCACAAAACGGTTGAAGCTCCTGTTCAAAAATGATGCTCCTAAATCAACTTCTGTCACCTTAGTGATACATTTTGGGATAGTACCTAAAGTTTAAAGCAGAAATTGTTGCACTTTTGAAATTTTCATTTTTGACCAAAATCGACACGTCCGGGGCTTAGGGAATTTCTCATATGCCACAAAACGGTTGAAGCTCCTGTTCAAAAATGATGCTCCGAAATCAACTTCTGTCACCTTAGTGATACATTTTGGGATAGTACCTAAAGTTTAAAGCAGAAATTGGGGCACTTTTGAAATTTTCATTTTTGACCAAAATCGACAGGTCCGGGGCTTAGGGAATTTCTCATATGCCACAAAACGGTTGAAGCTCCTGTTCAAAAATAATGCTCCGAAATCAACTTCTGTCACCTTAGTGATATATTTTGGGATAGTACCTAAAGTTTAAAGCAGAAATTGGGGCACTTTTGAAATTTTCATTTTTGACCAAAATCGACAGGTCCAGGGCTTAGGGAATTTCTCATATGCCACAAAACGGTTGAAGCTCCTGTTAAAAAATGATGCTCCGAAATCAACTTCTGTCACCTCAGTGATACATTTTGGTATAGTACCTAAAGTTTAAAGCAGAAATTGGGGCACTTTTTAAATTTTCATTTTTGACCAAAATCGACAGGTCTGGGGCTTAGGGAATTTCTAATATGCCACAAAACGGTTGAAGCTCCTGTTCAAAAATGATGCTCCGAAATCACTTCTGTCACCTTAGTGATACATTTTGGGATAGTACCTAAAGTTTAAAGCAGAAATTGGGGCACTTTTGAAATTTACATTTTTGACCAAAATCGACAGGTCCGGGGCTTAGGGAATTTCTCATATGCCACAAAACGGTTGAAGCTCCTGTTCAAAAATGATGCTCCGAAATCAACTTCTGTCACCTTAGTGATACATTTTGGGATAGTACCTAAAGTTTAAAGCAGAAATTGGGGCACTTTTGACATTTTCATTTTTGACCAAAATCGACAGGTCTGGGGCTTAGGGAATTTCTCATATGCCACAAAATGGTTGAAGCTCCTGTTCAAAAATGATGCTCCGAAATCACTTCTGTCACCTTAGTGATACATTTTGGGATAGTACCTAAAGTTTAAAGCAGAAATTGGGGCACTTTTGAAATTTTCATTTTTGACCAAAATCGACAGGTCCGGGGCTTAGGGAATTTCTCATATGCCACAAAACGGTTGAAGCTCCTGTTCAAAAATAATGCTCCGAAATCAACTTCTGTCACCTTAGTGATATATTTTGGGATAGTACCTAAAGTTTAAAGCAGAAATTGGGGCACTTTTGAAATTTACATTTTTGACCAAAATCGACAGGTCCGGGGCTTAGGGGATTTCTCATATGCCACAAAACGGTTGAAACTCCTGTTCAAAAATGATGCTCCGAAATCAACTTCTGTCACCTTAGTGATACATTTTGGGATAGTACCTAAAGTTTAAAGCATAAATTGGGGCACTTTTGAAATTTTCATTTTTTGACCAAAATCGACAGGTCCGGGGCTTAGGGAATTTCTCATATGCCACAAAACGGTTGAAGCTCCTGTTCAAAAATGATGCTCCGAAATCAACTTCTGTCACCTTAGTGATACATTTTGGGATAGTACCTAAAGTTTAAAGCAGAAATTGGGGCACTTTTGAAATTTTAATTTTTGACCAAAATCGATAGGTCCGGGGCTTAGGGAATTTCTCATATGCCACAAAACGGTTGAAGCTCCTGTTCAAAAATGATGCTCCAAAATCAACTTCTGTCACCTTAGTGATACATTTTGGGATAGTACCTAAAGTTTAAAGCAGAAATTGGGGCACTTTTGAAATTTTAATTTTTGACCAAAATCGACAGGTCCGGGGCTTAGGGAATTTCTCATATGCCTCAAAACGGTTGAAGCTCCTGTTCAAAAATGATGCTCCGAAATCAACTTCTGTCACCTTAGTGATACATTTTGGGATAGTACCTAAAGTTTAAAGCAGAAATTGGGGCACTTTTGAAATTTTCATTTTTGACCAAAATCGACAGGTCCGGGGCTTAGGGAATTTCTCATATGCCACAAAACGGTTGAAGCTCCTGTTCAAAAATGATGCTCCGAAATCACTTCTGTCACCTTAGTGATACATTTTGGGATAGTACCTAAAGTTTAAAGCAGAAATTGGGGCACTTTTGAAATTTACATTTTTGACCAAAATCGACAGGTCCGGGGCTTAGGGAATTTCTCATATGCCACAAAACGGTTGAAGCTCCTGTTCAAAAATGATGCTCCTAAATCAACTTCTGTCACCTTAGTGATACATTTTGGGATAGTACCTAAAGTTTAAAGCATAAATTGGGGCACTTTTGAAATTTTCATTTTTGACCAAAATCGACAGGTCCGGAGCTTAGGGAATTTCTCATATGCCACAAAACGGTTGAAGCTCCTGTTCAAAAATGATGCTCCGAAATCAACTTCTGTCACCTTAGTGATACATTTTGGGATAGTACCTAAAGTTTAAAGCAGAAATTGGGGCACTTTTGACATTTTCATTTTTGACCAAAATCGACAGGTCTGGGGCTTAGGGAATTTCTCATATGCCACAAAACGGTTGAAGCTCCTGTTCAAAAATGATGCTCCGAAATCACTTCTGTCACCTTAGTGATACATTTTGGGATAGTACCTAAAGTTTAAAGCAGAAATTGGGGCACTTTTGAAATTTACATTTTTGACCAAAATCGACAGGTCCGGGGCTTAGGGGATTTCTCATATGCCACAAAACGGTTGAAACTCCTGTTCAAAAATGATGCTCCAAAATCAACTTCTGTCACCTCAGTGATACATTTTGGTATAGTACCTAAAGTTTAAAGCAGAAATTGGGGCACTTTTGAAATTTTAATTTTTGACCAAAATCGACAGGTCCGGGGCTTAGGGAATTTCTCATATGCCTCAAAACGGTTGAAGCTCCTGTTCAAAAATGATGCTCCGAAATCAACTTCTGTCACCTTAGTGATACATTTTGGGATAGTACCTAAAGTTTAAAGCAGAAATTGGGGCACTTTTGAAATTTTCATTTTTGACCAAAATCGACAGGTCCGGGGCTTAGGGAATTTCTCATATGCCACAAAACGGTTGAAGCTCCTGTTCAAAAATGATGCTCCGAAATCACTTCTGTCACCTTAGTGATACATTTTGGGATAGTACCTAAAGTTTAAAGCAGAAATTGGGGCACTTTTGAAATTTACATTTTTGACCAAAATCGACAGGTTCGGGGCTTAGGGAATTTCTCATATGCCACAAAACGGTTGAAACTCCTGTTCAAAAATGATGCTCCGAAATCAACTTCTGTCACCTTAGTGATACATTTTGGGATAGTACCTAAAGTTTAAAGCAGAAATTGGGGCACTTTTGAAATTTACATTTTTGACCAAAATCGACAGGTTCGGGGATTAGGGAATTTCTCATATGCCACAAAACGGTTGAAGCACCTGTTCAAAAATGATGCTCCGAAATCAACTTCTGTCACCTTAGTGATACATTTTGGGATAGTACCTAAAGTTTAAAGCATAAATTGGGGCACTTTTTAAATTTTCATTTTTGACCACAATCGACAGGTCCGGGGCTTAGGGAATTTCTCATATGCCACAAAACGGTTGAAGCTCCTGTTCAAAAATGATGCTCCTAAATCAACTTCTGTCACCTTAGTGATACATTTTGGGATAGTACCTAAAGTTTAAAGCAGAAATTGTTGCACTTTTGAAATTTTCATTTTTGACCAAAATCGACACGTCCGGGGCTTAGGGAATTTCTCATATGCCACAAAACGGTTGAAGCTCCTGTTCAAAAATGATGCTCCGAAATCAACTTCTGTCACCTTAGTTATACATTTTGGGATAGTACCTAAAGTGTAAAGCAGAAATTGGGGCACTTTTGAAATTTTCATTTTTGACCAAAATCGACAGGTCCGGGGCTTAGGGAATTTCTCATATGCCACAAAACGGTTGAAGCTCCTGTTCAAAAATGATGCTCCAAAATCAACTTCTGTCACCTTAGTGATACATTTTGGGATAGTACCTAAAGTTTAAAGCAGAAATTGGGGCACTTTTGAAATTTTAATTTTTGACCAAAATCGACAGGTCCGGGGCTTAGGGAATTTCTCATATGCCTCAAAACGGTTGAAGCTCCTGTTCAAAAATGATGCTCCGAAATCAACTTCTGTCACCTTAGTGATACATTTTGGGATAGTACCTAAAGTTTAAAGCAGAAATTGGGGCACTTTTGAAATTTTCATTTTTGACCAAAATCGACAGGTCCGGGGCTTAGGGAATTTCTCATATGCCACAAAACGGTTGAAGCTCCTGTTCAAAAATAATGCTCCGAAATCAACTTCTGTCACCTTAGTGATATATTTTGGGATAGTACCTAAAGTTTAAAGCAGAAATTGGGGCACTTTTGAAATTTTCATTTTTGACCAAAATCGACAGGTCCGGGGCTTAGGGAATTTCTCATATGCCACAAAACGGTTGAAGCTCCTGTTAAAAAATGATGCTCCGAAATCAACTTCTGTCACCTCAGTGATACATTTTGGTATAGTACCTAAAGTTTAAAGCAGAAATTGGGGCACTTTTTAAATTTTCATTTTTGACCAAAATCGACAGGTCTGGGGCTTAGGGAATTTCTAATATGCCACAAAACGGTTGAAGCTCCTGTTCAAAAATGATGCTCCGAAATCACTTCTGTCACCTTAGTGATACATTTTGGGATAGTACCTAAAGTTTACAGCAGAAATTGGGGCACTTTTGAAATTTACATTTTTGACCAAAATCGACAGGTCCGGGGCTTAGGGAATTTCTCATATGCCACAAAACGGTTGAAGCTCCTGTTCAAAAATGATGCTCCGAAATCAACTTCTGTCACCTTAGTGAT
This sequence comes from Pseudophryne corroboree, assembly GCF_028390025.1. NCBI lineage: Eukaryota > Metazoa > Chordata > Amphibia > Anura > Myobatrachidae > Pseudophryne > Pseudophryne corroboree. The sequence goes on from NW_026970501.1 coordinate 132,438, forward strand.
ACATTTTGGGATAGTACCTAAAGTTTAAAGCAGAAATTGGGGCACTTTTGACATTTTCATTTTTGACCAAAATCGACAGGTCTGGGGCTTAGGGAATTTCTCATATGCCACAAAACGGTTGAAGCTCCTGTTCAAAAATGATGCTCCGAAATCACTTCTGTCACCTTAGTGATACATTTTGGGATAGTACCTAAAGTTTAAAGCAGAAATTGGGGCACTTTTGAAATTTTCATTTTTGACCAAAATCGACAGGTCCGGGGCTTAGGGAATTTCTCATATGCCACAAAACGGTTGAAGCTCCTGTTCAAAAATAATGCTCCGAAATCAACTTCTGTCACCTTAGTGATATATTTTGGGATAGTACCTAAAGTTTAAAGCAGAAATTGGGGCACTTTTGAAATTTACATTTTTGACCAAAATCGACAGGTCCGGGGCTTAGGGGATTTCTCATATGCCACAAAACGGTTGAAACTCCTGTTCAAAAATGATGCTCCGAAATCAACTTCTGTCACCTTAGTGATACATTTTGGGATAGTACCTAAAGTTTAAAGCATAAATTGGGGCACTTTTGAAATTTTCATTTTTTGACCAAAATCGACAGGTCCGGGGCTTAGGGAATTTCTCATATGCCACAAAACGGTTGAAGCTCCTGTTCAAAAATGATGCTCCGAAATCAACTTCTGTCACCTTAGTGATACATTTTGGGATAGTACCTAAAGTTTAAAGCAGAAATTGGGGCACTTTTGAAATTTTAATTTTTGACCAAAATCGATAGGTCCGGGGCTTAGGGAATTTCTCATATGCCACAAAACGGTTGAAGCTCCTGTTCAAAAATGATGCTCCAAAATCAACTTCTGTCACCTTAGTGATACATTTTGGGATAGTACCTAAAGTTTAAAGCAGAAATTGGGGCACTTTTGAAATTTTAATTTTTGACCAAAATCGACAGGTCCGGGGCTTAGGGAATTTCTCATATGCCTCAAAACGGTTGAAGCTCCTGTTCAAAAATGATGCTCCGAAATCAACTTCTGTCACCTTAGTGATACATTTTGGGATAGTACCTAAAGTTTAAAGCAGAAATTGGGGCACTTTTGAAATTTTCATTTTTGACCAAAATCGACAGGTCCGGGGCTTAGGGAATTTCTCATATGCCACAAAACGGTTGAAGCTCCTGTTCAAAAATGATGCTCCGAAATCACTTCTGTCACCTTAGTGATACATTTTGGGATAGTACCTAAAGTTTAAAGCAGAAATTGGGGCACTTTTGAAATTTACATTTTTGACCAAAATCGACAGGTCCGGGGCTTAGGGAATTTCTCATATGCCACAAAACGGTTGAAGCTCCTGTTCAAAAATGATGCTCCTAAATCAACTTCTGTCACCTTAGTGATACATTTTGGGATAGTACCTAAAGTTTAAAGCATAAATTGGGGCACTTTTGAAATTTTCATTTTTGACCAAAATCGACAGGTCCGGAGCTTAGGGAATTTCTCATATGCCACAAAACGGTTGAAGCTCCTGTTCAAAAATGATGCTCCGAAATCAACTTCTGTCACCTTAGTGATACATTTTGGGATAGTACCTAAAGTTTAAAGCAGAAATTGGGGCACTTTTGACATTTTCATTTTTGACCAAAATCGACAGGTCTGGGGCTTAGGGAATTTCTCATATGCCACAAAACGGTTGAAGCTCCTGTTCAAAAATGATGCTCCGAAATCACTTCTGTCACCTTAGTGATACATTTTGGGATAGTACCTAAAGTTTAAAGCAGAAATTGGGGCACTTTTGAAATTTACATTTTTGACCAAAATCGACAGGTCCGGGGCTTAGGGGATTTCTCATATGCCACAAAACGGTTGAAACTCCTGTCCAAAAATGATGCTCCAAAATCAACTTCTGTCACCTTAGTGATACATTTTGGGATAGTACCTAAAGTTTAAAGCAGAAATTGGGGCACTTTTGAAATTTTCATTTTTGACCAAAATCGACAGGTCCGAGGCTTAGGGAATTTCTCATATGCCACAAAACGGTTGAAGCTCCTGTTCAAAAATAATGCTCCGAAATCAACTTCTGTCACCTTAGTGATATATTTTGGGATAGTACCTAAAGTTTAAAGCAGAAATTGGGGCACTTTTGAAATTTACATTTTTGACCAAAATCGACAGGTTCGGGGCTTAGGGAATTTCTCATATGCCACAAAACGGTTGAAGCACCTGTTCAAAAATGATGCTCCGAAATCAACTTCTGTCACCTTAGTGATACATTTTGGGATAGTACCTAAAGTTTAAAGCATAAATTGGGGCACTTTTTAAATTTTCATTTTTGACCACAATCGACAGGTCCGGGGCTTAGGGAATTTCTCATATGCCACAAAACGGTTGAAGCTCCTGTTCAAAAATGATGCTCCGAAATCAACTTCTGTCACCTTAGTGATACATTTTGGGATAGTACCTAAAGTTTAAAGCAGAAATTGGGGCACTTTTGACATTTTCATTTTTGACCAAAATCGACAGGTCCGGGGCTTAGGGAATTTCTCATATGCCTCAAAACGGTTGAAGCTCCTGTTCAAAAATGATGCTCCGAAATCAACTTCTGTCACCTTAGTGATACATTTTGGGATAGTACCTAAAGTTTAAAGCAGAAATTGGGGCACTTTTGAAATTTTCATTTTTGACCAAAATCGACAGGTCCGGGGCTTAGGGAATTTCTCATATGCCACAAAACGGTTGAAGCTCCTGTTCAAAAATAATGCTCCGAAATCAACTTCTGTCACCTTAGTGATATATTTTGGGATAGTACCTAAAGTTTAAAGCAGAAATTGGGGCACTTTTGAAATTTTCATTTTTGACCAAAATCGACAGGTCCGGGGCTTAGGGAATTTCTCATATGCCACAAAACGGTTGAAGCTCCTGTTAAAAAATGATGCTCCGAAATCAACTTCTGTCACCTCAGTGATACATTTTGGTATAGTACCTAAAGTTTAAAGCAGAAATTGGGGCACTTTTTAAATTTTCATTTTTGACCAAAATCGACAGGTCTGGGGCTTAGGGAATTTCTCATATGCCACAAAACGGTTGAAGCTCCTGTTCAAAAATGATGCTCCGAAATCACTTCTGTCACCTTAGTGATACATTTTGGGATAGTACCTAAAGTTTAAAGCAGAAATTGGGGCACTTTTGAAATTTACATTTTTGACCAAAATCGACAGGTCCGGGGCTTAGGGAATTTCTCATATGCCACAAAACGGTTGATGCTCCTGTTCAAAAATGATGCTCCTAAATCAACTTCTGTCACCTTAGTGATACATTTTGGGATAGTACCTAAAGTTTAAAGCATAAATTGGGGCACTTTTGAAATTTTCATTTTTGACCAAAATCGACAGGTCCGGAGCTTAGGGAATTTCTCATATGCCACAAAACGGTTGAAGCTCCTGTTCAAAAATGATGCTCCGAAATCACTTCTGTCACCTTAGTGATACATTTTGGGATAGTACCTAAAGTTTAAAGCAGAAATTGGGGCACTTTTGAAATTTTCATTTTTGACCAAAATCGACAGGTCTGGGGCTTAGGGAATTTCTCATATGCCACAAAACGGTTGAAGCTCCTGTTCAAAAATGATGCTCCGAAATCACTTCTGTCACCTTAGTGATACATTTTGGGATAGTACCTAAAGTTTAAAGCAGAAATTGGGGCACTTTTGAAATTTTCATTTTTGACCAAAATCGACAGGTCCGGGGCTTAGGGAATTTCTCATATGCCACAAAACGGTTGAAGCTCCTGTTCAAAAATAATGCTCCGAAATCAACTTCTGTCACCTTAGTGATATATTTTGGGATAGTACCTAAAGTTTAAAGCAGAAATTGGGGCACTTTTGAAATTTACATTTTTGACCAAAATCGACAGGTCCGGGGCTTAGGGGATTTCTCATATGCCACAAAACGGTTGAAACTCCTGTTCAAAAATGATGCTCCGAAATCAACTTCTGTCACCTTAGTGATACATTTTGGGATAGTACCTAAAGTTTAAAGCATAAATTGGGGCACTTTTGAAATTTTCATTTTTTGACCAAAATCGACAGGTCCGGGGCTTAGGGAATTTCTCATATGCCACAAAACGGTTGAAGCTCCTGTTCAAAAATGATGCTCCGAAATCAACTTCTGTCACCTTAGTGATACATTTTGGGATAGTACCTAAAGTTTAAAGCAGAAATTGGGGCACTTTTGAAATTTTAATTTTTGACCAAAATCGATAGGTCCGGGGCTTAGGGAATTTCTCATATGCCACAAAACGGTTGAAGCTCCTGTTCAAAAATGATGCTCCAAAATCAACTTCTGTCACCTTAGTGATACATTTTGGGATAGTACCTAAAGTTTAAAGCAGAAATTGGGGCACTTTTGAAATTTTAATTTTTGACCAAAATCGACAGGTCCGGGGCTTAGGGAATTTCTCATATGCCTCAAAACGGTTGAAGCTCCTGTTCAAAAATGATGCTCCGAAATCAACTTCTGTCACCTTAGTGATACATTTTGGGATAGTACCTAAAGTTTAAAGCAGAAATTGGGGCACTTTTGAAATTTTCATTTTTGACCAAAATCGACAGGTCCGGGGCTTAGGGAATTTCTCATATGCCACAAAACGGTTGAAGCTCCTGTTCAAAAATGATGCTCCGAAATCACTTCTGTCACCTTAGTGATACATTTTGGGATAGTACCTAAAGTTTAAAGCAGAAATTGGGGCACTTTTGAAATTTACATTTTTGACCAAAATCGACAGGTCCGGGGCTTAGGGAATTTCTCATATGCCACAAAACGGTTGAAGCTCCTGTTCAAAAATGATGCTCCTAAATCAACTTCTGTCACCTTAGTGATACATTTTGGGATAGTACCTAAAGTTTAAAGCATAAATTGGGGCACTTTTGAAATTTTCATTTTTGACCAAAATCGACAGGTCCGGAGCTTAGGGAATTTCTCATATGCCACAAAACGGTTGAAGCTCCTGTTCAAAAATGATGCTCCGAAATCAACTTCTGTCACCTTAGTGATACATTTTGGGATAGTACCTAAAGTTTAAAGCAGAAATTGGGGCACTTTTGACATTTTCATTTTTGACCAAAATCGACAGGTCTGGGGCTTAGGGAATTTCTCATATGCCACAAAACGGTTGAAGCTCCTGTTCAAAAATGATGCTCCGAAATCACTTCTGTCACCTTAGTGATACATTTTGGGATAGTACCTAAAGTTTAAAGCAGAAATTGGGGCACTTTTGAAATTTACATTTTTGACCAAAATCGACAGGTCCGGGGCTTAGGGGATTTCTCATATGCCACAAAACGGTTGAAACTCCTGTCCAAAAATGATGCTCCAAAATCAACTTCTGTCACCTTAGTGATACATTTTGGGATAGTACCTAAAGTTTAAAGCAGAAATTGGGGCACTTTTGAAATTTTCATTTTTGACCAAAATCGACAGGTCCGAGGCTTAGGGAATTTCTCATATGCCACAAAACGGTTGAAGCTCCTGTTCAAAAATAATGCTCCGAAATCAACTTCTGTCACCTTAGTGATATATTTTGGGATAGTACCTAAAGTTTAAAGCAGAAATTGGGGCACTTTTGAAATTTACATTTTTGACCAAAATCGACAGGTTCGGGGCTTAGGGAATTTCTCATATGCCACAAAACGGTTGAAGCACCTGTTCAAAAATGATGCTCCGAAATCAACTTCTGTCACCTTAGTGATACATTTTGGGATAGTACCTAAAGTTTAAAGCATAAATTGGGGCACTTTTTAAATTTTCATTTTTGACCACAATCGACAGGTCCGGGGCTTAGGGAATTTCTCATATGCCACAAAACGGTTGAAGCTCCTGTTCAAAAATGATGCTCCGAAATCAACTTCTGTCACCTTAGTGATACATTTTGGGATAGTACCTAAAGTTTAAAGCAGAAATTGGGGCACTTTTGACATTTTCATTTTTGACCAAAATCGACAGGTCCGGGGCTTAGGGAATTTCTCATATGCCTCAAAACGGTTGAAGCTCCTGTTCAAAAATGATGCTCCGAAATCAACTTCTGTCACCTTAGTGATACATTTTGGGATAGTACCTAAAGTTTAAAGCAGAAATTGGGGCACTTTTGAAATTTTCATTTTTGACCAAAATCGACAGGTCCGGGGCTTAGGGAATTTCTCATATGCCACAAAACGGTTGAAGCTCCTGTTCAAAAATAATGCTCCGAAATCAACTTCTGTCACCTTAGTGATATATTTTGGGATAGTACCTAAAGTTTAAAGCAGAAATTGGGGCACTTTTGAAATTTTCATTTTTGACCAAAATCGACAGGTCCGGGGCTTAGGGAATTTCTCATATGCCACAAAACGGTTGAAGCTCCTGTTAAAAAATGATGCTCCGAAATCAACTTCTGTCACCTCAGTGATACATTTTGGTATAGTACCTAAAGTTTAAAGCAGAAATTGGGGCACTTTTTAAATTTTCATTTTTGACCAAAATCGACAGGTCTGGGGCTTAGGGAATTTCTCATATGCCACAAAACGGTTGAAGCTCCTGTTCAAAAATGATGCTCCGAAATCACTTCTGTCACCTTAGTGATACATTTTGGGATAGTACCTAAAGTTTAAAGCAGAAATTGGGGCACTTTTGAAATTTACATTTTTGACCAAAATCGACAGGTCCGGGGCTTAGGGAATTTCTCATATGCCACAAAACGGTTGATGCTCCTGTTCAAAAATGATGCTCCTAAATCAACTTCTGTCACCTTAGTGATACATTTTGGGATAGTACCTAAAGTTTAAAGCATAAATTGGGGCACTTTTGAAATTTTCATTTTTGACCAAAATCGACAGGTCCGGAGCTTAGGGAATTTCTCATATGCCACAAAACGGTTGAAGCTCCTGTTCAAAAATGATGCTCCGAAATCAACTTCTGTCACCTTAGTGATACATTTTGGGATAGTACCTAAAGTTTAAAGCAGAAATTGGGGCACTTTTGACATTTACATTTTTGACCCAAATCGACAGGTCCGGGGCTTAGGGAATTTCTCATATGCCACAAAACGGTTGAAGCTCCTGTTCAAAAATGATGCTCCTAAATCAACTTCTGTCACCTTAGTGATACATTTTGGGATAGTACCTAAAGTTTAAAGCATAAATTGGGGCACTTTTGAAATTTTCATTTTTGACCAAAATCGACAGGTCCGGAGCTTAGGGAATTTCTCATATGCCACAAAACGGTTGAAGCTCCTGTTCAAAAATGATGCTCCAAAATCAACTTCTGTCACCTTAGTGATACATTTTGGGATAGTACCTAAAGTTTAAAGCAGAAATTGGGGCACTTTTGACATTTTCATTTTTGACCAAAATCGACAGGTCTGGGGCTTAGGGAATTTCTCATATGCCACAAAACGGTTGAAGCTCCTGTTCAAAAATGATGCTCCGAAATCACTTCTGTCACCTTAGTGATACATTTTGGGATAGTACCTAAAGTTTAAAGCAGAAATTGGGGCACTTTTGAAATTTACATTTTTGACCAAAATCGACAGGTCCGGGGCTTAGGGGATTTCTCATATGCCACAAAACGGTTGAAACTCCTGTTCAAAAATGATGCTCCAAAATCAACTTCTGTCACCTTAGTGATACATTTTGGGATAGTACCTAAAGTTTAAAGCAGAAATTGGGGCACTTTTGAAATTTTCATTTTTGACCAAAATCGACAGGTCCGGGGCTTAGGGAATTTCTCATATGCCACAAAACGGTTGAAGCTCCTGTTCAAAAATGATGCTCCGAAATCAACTTCTGTCACTTTAGTGATACATTTTGGGATAGTACCTAAAGTTTAAAGCATAAATTGGGGCACTTTTGAAATTTTCATTTTTGACCAAAATCGACAGGTCCGGGTCTTAGGGAATTTCTCATATGCCACAAAACGGTTGAAGCTCCTGTTCAAAAATGATGCTCCGAAATCAACTTCTGTCACCTTAGTGATACATTTTGGGATAGTACCTAAAGTTTAAAGCAGAAATTGGGGCACTTTTGACATTTTCATTTTTGACCAAAATCGACAGGTCTGGGGCTTAGGGAATTTCTCATATGCCACAAAACGGTTGAAGCTCCTGTTCAAAAATGATGCTCCGAAATCACTTCTGTCACCTTAGTGATACATTTTGGGATAGTACCTAAAGTTTAAAGCAGAAATTGGGGCACTTTTGAAATTTACATTTTTGACCAAAATCGACAGGTCCGGGGCTTAGGGAATTTCTCATATGCCACAAAACGGTTGAAACTCCTGTTCAAAAATGATGCTCCTAAATCAACTTCTGTCACCTTAGTGATACATTTTGGGATAGTACCTAAAGTTTAAAGCAGAAATTGTTGCACTTTTGAAATTTTCATTTTTGACCAAAATCGACAGGTCCGGGGCTTAGGGAATTTCTCATATGCCACAAAACGGTTGAAGCTCCTGTTCAAAAATGATGCTCCGAAATCAACTTCTGTCACCTTAGTGATACATTTTGGGATAGTACCTAAAGTTTAAAGCAGAAATTGGGGCACTTTTGAAATTTTCATTTTTGACCAAAATCGACAGGTCCGGGGCTTAGGGAATTTCTCATATGCCACAAAACGGTTGAAGCTCCTGTTCAAAAATGATGCTCCGAAATCAACTTCTGTCACCTTAGTGATACATTTTGGGATAGTACCTAAAGTTTAAAGCAGAAATTGGGGCACTTTTGAAATTTTAATCTTTGACCAAAATCGACAGGTCCGGGGCTTAGGGAATTTCTCATATGCCTCAAAACGGTTGAAGCTCCTGTTCAAAAATGATGCTCCGAAATCAACTTCTGTCACCTTAGTGATACATTTTGGGATAGTACCTAAAGTTTAAAGCAGAAATTGGGGCACTTTTGAAATTTTCATTTTTGACCAAAATCGACAGGTCCGGGGCTTAGGGAATTTCTCATATGCAACAAAAATGGTTGAAGCTCCTGTTAAAAAATGATGCTCCGAAATCAACTTCTGTCACCTCAGTGATACATTTTGGTATAGTACCTAAAGTTTAAAGCAGAAATTGGGGCACTTTTTAAATTTTCATTTTTGACCAAAATCGACAGGTCTGGGGCTTAGGGAATTTCTCATATGCCACAAAACGGTTGAAGCTCCTGTTCAAAAATGATGCTCCGAAATCACTTCTGTCACCTTAGTGATACATTTTGGGATAGTACCTAAAGTTTAAAGCAGAAATTGGGGCACTTTTGAAATTTACATTTTTGACCAAAATCGACAGGTCCGGGGCTTAGGGAATTTCTCATATGCCACAAAACGGTTGAAGCTCCTGTTCAAAAATGATGCTCCGAAATCAACTTCTGTCACCTTAGTGATACATTTTGGGATAGTACCTAAAGTTTAAAGCAGAAATTGGGGCACTTTTGACATTTTCATTTTTGACCAAAATCGACAGGTCTGGGGCTTAGGGAATTTCTCATATGCCACAAAACGGTTGAAGCTCCTGTTCAAAAATGATGCTCCGAAATCACTTCTGTCACCTTAGTGATACATTTTGGGATAGTACCTAAAGTTTAAAGCAGAAATTGGGGCACTTTTGAAATTTACATTTTTGACCAAAATCGACAGGTCCGGGGCTTGGGGAATTTCTCATATGCCACAAAACGGTTGAAGCTCCTGTTCAAAAATGATGCTCCTAAATCAACTTCTGTCACCTTAGTGATACATTTTGGGATAGTACCTAAAGTTTAAAGCATAAATTGGGGCACTTTTGAAATTTTCATTTTTGACCAAAATCGACAGGTCCGGAGCTTAGGGAATTTCTCATATGCCACAAAACGGTTGAAGCTCCTGTTCAAAAATGATGCTCCGAAATCAACTTCTGTCACCTTAGTGATACATTTTGGGATAGTACCTAAAGTTTAAAGCAGAAATTGGGGCACTTTTGACATTTTCATTTTTGACCAAAATCGACAGGTCTGGGGCTTAGGGAATTTCTCATATGCCACAAAACGGTTGAAGCTCCTGTTCAAAAATGATGCTCCGAAATCACTTCTGTCACCTTAGTGATACATTTTGGGATAGTACCTAAAGTTTAAAGCAGAAATTGGGGCACTTTTAAAATTTTCATTTTTGACCAAAATCGACAGGTCCGGGGCTTAGGGAATTTCTCATATGCCACAAAACGGTTGAAGCTCCTGTTCAAAAATAATGCTCCGAAATCAACTTCTGTCACCTTAGTGATATATTTTGGGATAGTACCTAAAGTTTAAAGCAGAAATTGGGGCACTTTTGAAATTTTCATTTTTGACCAAAATCGACAGGTCCGGGGCTTAGGGAATTTCCCATATGCCACAAAACGGTTGAAGCTCCTGTTAAAAAATGATGCTCCGAAATCAACTTCTGTCACCTCAGTGATACATTTTGGGATAGTACCTAAAGTTTAAAGCAGAAATTGGGGCACTTTTTAAATTTTCATTTTTGACCAAAATCGACAGGTCCGGGGCTTAGGGAATTTCTCATATGCCACAAAATGGTTGAAGCTCCTGTTCAAAAATGATGTTCCTAAATCAACTTCTGTCACCTTAGTGATACATTTTGGGATAGTACCTAAAGTTTAAAGCAGAAATTGGGGCACTTTTGAAATTTACATTTTTGACCAAAATCGACAGTTCCGGGGCTTAGGGAATTTCTCATATGCCACAAAACGGTTGAAGCTCCTGTTCAAAAATGATGCTCCGAAATCAACTTCTGTCACTTTAGTGATACATTTTGGGATAGTACCTAAAGTTTAAAGCATAAATTGGGGCACTTTTGAAATTTTCATTTTTGACCAAAATCGACAGGTCCGGGGCTTAGGGAATTTCTCATATGCCACAAAACGGTTGAAGCTCCTGTTCAAAAATGATGCTCCGAAATCAACTTCTGTCACCTTAGTGATACATTTTGGGATAGTACCTAAAGTTTAAAGCAGAAATTGGGGCACTTTTGAAATTTACATTTTTGACCAAAATCGACAGGTCCGGGGCTTAGGGAATTTCTCATATGCCACAAAACGGTTGAAGCTCCTGTTCAAAAATAATGCTCCGAAATCAACTTCTGTCACCTTAGTGATATATTTTGGGATAGTACCTAAAGTTTAAAGCAGAAATTGGGGCACTTTTGAAATTTTCATTTTTGACCAAAATCGACAGGTCCGGGGCTTAGGGAATTTCTCATATGCCACAAAATGGTTGAAGCTCCTGTTAAAAAATGATGCTCCGAAATCAACTTCTGTCACCTCAGTGATACATTTTGGTATAGTACCTAAAGTTTAAAGCAGAAATTGGGGCACTTTTTAAATTTTCATTTTTGACCAAAATCGACAGGTCTGGGGCTTAGGGAATTTCTCATATGCCACAAAACGGTTGAAGCTCCTGTTCAAAAATGATGCTCCGAAATCACTTCTGTCACCTTAGTGATACATTTTGGGATAGTACCTAAAGTTTAAAGCAGAAATTGGGGCACTTTTGAAATTTACATTTTTGACCAAAATCGACAGGTCCGGGGCTTAGGGAATTTCTCATATGCCACAAAACGGTTGAAGCTCCTGTTCAAAAATGATGCTCCGAAATCAACTTCTGTCACCTTAGTGATACATTTTGGGATAGTACCTAAAGTTTAAAGCAGAAATTGGGGCACTTTTGACATTTTAATTTTTGACCAAAATCGACAGGTCTGGGGCTTAGGGAATTTCTCATATGCCACAAAACGGTTGAAGCTCCTGTTCAAAAATGATGCTCCGAAATCACTTCTGTCACCTTAGTGATACATTTTGGGATAGTACCTAAAGTTTAAAGCAGAAATTGGGGCACTTTTGAAATTTACATTTTTGACCAAAATCGACAGGTCCGGGGCTTGGGGAATTTCTCATATGCCACAAAACGGTTGAAGCTCCTGTTCAAAAATGATGCTCCTAAATCAACTTCTGTCACCTTAGTGATACATTTTGGGATAGTACCTAAAGTTTAAAGCATAAATTGGGGCACTTTTGAAATTTTCATTTTTGACCAAAATCGACAGGTCCGGAGCTTAGGGAATTTCTCATATGCCACAAAACGGTTGAAGCTCCTGTTCAAAAATGATGCTCCGAAATCAACTTCTGTCACCTTAGTGATACATTTTGGGATAGTACCTAAAGTTTAAAGCAGAAATTGGGGCACTTTTGACATTTTCATTTTTGACCAAAATCGACAGGTCTGGGGCTTAGGGAATTTCTCATATGCCACAAAACGGTTGAAGCTCCTGTTCAAAAATGATGCTCCGAAATCACTTCTGTCACCTTAGTGATACATTTTGGGATAGTACCTAAAGTTTAAAGCAGAAATTGGGGCACTTTTGAAATTTACATTTTTGACCAAAATCGACAGGTCCGGGGCTTAGGGGATTTCTCATATGCCACAAACCGGTTGAAACTCCTGTTCAAAAATGATGCTCCAAAATCAACTTCTGTCACCTTAGTGATACATTTTGGGATAGTACCTAAAGTTTAAAGCAGAAATTGGGGCACTTTTGAAATTTTCATTTTTGACCAAAATTGACAGGTCCGGGGCTTAGGGAATTTCTCATATGCCACAAAACGGTTGAAGCTCCTGTTCAAAAATAATGCTCCGAAATCAACTTCTGTCACCTTAGTGATATATTTTGGGATAGTACGTAAAGTTTAAAGCAGAAATTGGGGCACTTTTGAAATTTTCATTTTTGACCAAAATCGACAGGTCCGGGGCTTAGGGAATTTCTCATATGCCACAAAACGGTTGAAGCTCCTGTTAAAAAATGATGCTCCGAAATCAACTTCTGTCACCTCAGTGATACATTTTGGTATAGTACCTAAAGTTTAAAGCATAAATTGGGGCACTTTTTAAATTTTCATTTTTGACCAAAATCGACAGGTCCGGGGCTTAGGGAATTTCTCATATGCCACAAAATGGTTGAAGCTCCTGTTCAAAAATGATGTTCCTAAATCAACTTCTGTCACCTTAGTGATACATTTTGGGATAGTACCTAAAGTTTAAAGCAGAAATTGGGGCACTTTTGAAATTTACATTTTTGACCAAAATCGACAGTTCCGGGGCTTAGGGAATTTCTCATATGCCACAAAACGGTTGAAGCTCCTGTTCAAAAATGATGCTCCTAAATCAACTTCTGTCACCTTAGTGATACATTTTGGGATAGTACCTAAAGTTTAAAGCATAAATTGGGGCACTTTTGAAATTTTCATTTTTGACCAAAATCGACAGGTCCGGAGCTTAGGGAATTTCTCATATGCCACAAAACGGTTGAAGCTCCTGTTCAAAAATGATGCTCCGAAATCAACTTCTGTCACCTTAGTGATACATTTTGGGATAGTACCTAAAGTTTAAAGCAGAAATTGGGGCACTTTTGACATTTTCATTTTTGACCAAAATCGACAGGTCTGGGGCTTAGGGAATTTCTCATATGCCACAAAACGGTTGAAGCTCCTGTTCAAAAATGATGCTCCGAAATCACTTCTGTCACCTTAGTGATACATTTTGGGATAGTACCTAAAGTTTAAAGCAGAAATTGGGGCACTTTTGAAATTTACATTTTTGACCAAAATCGACAGGTCCGGGGCTTAGGGGATTTCTCATATGCCACAAAACGGTTGAAACTCCTGTTCAAAAATGATGCTCCAAAATCAACTTCTGTCACCTTAGTGATACATTTTGGGATAGTACCTAAAGTTTAAAGCAGAAATTGGGGCACTTTTGAAATTTACATTTTTGACCAAAATCGACAGGTCCGGGGCTTAGGGAATTTCTCATATGCCACAAAACGGTTGAAGCTCCTGTTCAAAAATGATGCTCCGAAATCAACTTCTGTCACCTTAGTGATACATTTTGGGATAGTACCTAAAGTTTAAAGCAGAAATTGGGGCACTTTTGACATTTTAATTTTTGACCAAAATCGACAGGTCTGGGGCTTAGGGAATTTCTCATATGCCACAAAACGGTTGAAGCTCCTGTTCAAAAATGATGCTCCGAAATCACTTCTGTCACCTTAGTGATACATTTTGGGATAGTACCTAAAGTTTAAAGCAGAAATTGGGGCACTTTTGAAATTTACATTTTTGACCAAAATCGACAGGTCCGGGGCTTGGGGAATTTCTCATATGCCACAAAACGGTTGAAGCTCCTGTTCAAAAATGATGCTCCTAAATCAACTTCTGTCACCTTAGTGATACATTTTGGGATAGTACCTAAAGTTTAAAGCATAAATTGGGGCACTTTTGAAATTTTCATTTTTGACCAAAATCGACAGGTCCGGAGCTTAGGGAATTTCTCATATGCCACAAAACGGTTGAAGCTCCTGTTCAAAAATGATGCTCCGAAATCAACTTCTGTCACCTTAGTGATACATTTTGGGATAGTACCTAAAGTTTAAAGCAGAAATTGGGGCACTTTTGACATTTTCATTTTTGACCAAAATCGACAGGTCTGGGGCTTAGGGAATTTCTCATATGCCACAAAACGGTTGAAGCTCCTGTTCAAAAATGATGCTCCGAAATCACTTCTGTCACCTTAGTGATACATTTTGGGATAGTACCTAAAGTTTAAAGCAGAAATTGGGGCACTTTTGAAATTTTCATTTTTGACCAAAATTGACAGGTCCGGGGCTTAGGGAATTTCTCATATGCCACAAAACGGTTGAAGCTCCTGTTCAAAAATAATGCTCCGAAATCAACTTCTGTCACCTTAGTGATATATTTTGGGATAGTACGTAAAGTTTAAAGCAGAAATTGGGGCACTTTTGAAATTTTCATTTTTGACCAAAATCGACAGGTCCGGGGCTTAGGGAATTTCTCATATGCCACAAAACGGTTGAAGCTCCTGTTAAAAAATGATGCTCCAAAATCAACTTCTGTCACCTCAGTGATACATTTTGGTATAGTACCTAAAGTTTAAAGCATAAATTGGGGCACTTTTTAAATTTTCATTTTTGACCAAAATCGACAGGTCCGGGGCTTAGGGAATTTCTCATATGCCACAAAATGGTTGAAGCTCCTGTTCAAAAATGATGTTCCTAAATCAACTTCTGTCACCTTAGTGATACATTTTGGGATAGTACCTAAAGTTTAAAGCAGAAATTGGGGCACTTTTGAAATTTACATTTTTGACCAAAATCGACAGTTCCGGGGCTTAGGGAATTTCTCATATGCCACAAAACGGTTGAAGCTCCTGTTCAAAAATGATGCTCCTAAATCAACTTCTGTCACCTTAGTGATACATTTTGGGATAGTACCTAAAGTTTAAAGCATAAATTGGGGCACTTTTGAAATTTTCATTTTTGACCAAAATCGACAGGTCCGGAGCTTAGGGAATTTCTCATATGCCACAAAACGGTTGAAGCTCCTGTTAAAAAATGATGCTCCGAAATCAACTTCTGTCACCTTAGTGATACATTTTGGGATAGTACCTAAAGTTTAAAGCAGAAATTGGGGCACTTTTGACATTTTCATTTTTGACCAAAATCGACAGGTCTGGGGCTTAGGGAATTTCTCATATGCCACAAAACGGTTGAAGCTCCTGTTCAAAAATGATGCTCCGAAATCACTTCTGTCACCTTAGTGATACATTTTGGGATAGTACCTAAAGTTTAAAGCAGAAATTGGGGCACTTTTGAAATTTACATTTTTGACCAAAATCGACAGGTCCGGGGCTTAGGGGATTTCTCATATGCCACAAAACGGTTGAAACTCCTGTTCAAAAATGATGCTCCAAAATCAACTTCTGTCACCTTAGTGATACATTTTGGGATAGTACCTAAAGTTTAAAGCAGAAATTGGGGCACTTTTGAAATTTTCATTTTTGACCAAAATCGACAGGTCCGGGGCTTAGGGAATTTCTCATATGCCACAAAACGGTTGAAGCTCCTGTTCAAAAATAATGCTCCGAAATCAACTTCTGTCACCTTAGTGATATATTTTGGGATAGTACCTAAAGTTTAAAGCAGAAATTGGGGCACTTTTGAAATTTTCATTTTTGACCAAAATCGACAGGTCCGGGGCTTAGGGAATTTCTCATATGCCACAAAACGGTTGAAGCTCCTGTTAAAAAATGATGCTCCGAAATCAACTTCTGTCACCTCAGTGATACATTTTGGTATAGTACCTAAAGTTTAAAGCAGAAATTGGGGCACTTTTTAAATTTTCATTTTTGACCAAAATCGACAGGTCCGGGGCTTAGGGAATTTCTCATATGCCACAAAATGGTTGAAGCTCCTGTTCAAAAATGATGTTCCTAAATCAACTTCTGTCACCTTAGTGATACATTTTGGGATAGTACCTAAAGTTTAAAGCAGAAATTGGGGCACTTTTGAAATTTACATTTTTGACCAAAATCGACAGTTCCGGGGCTTAGGGAATTTCTCATATGCCACAAAACGGTTGAAGCTCCTGTTCAAAAATGATGCTCCGAAATCAACTTCTGTCACTTTAGTGATACATTTTGGGATAGTACCTAAAGTTTAAAGCATAAATTGGGGCACTTTTGAAATTTTCATTTTTGACCAAAATCGACAGGTCCGGGGCTTAGGGAATTTCTCATATGCCACAAAACGGTTGAAGCTCCTGTTCAAAAATGATGCTCCGAAATCAACTTCTGTCACCTTAGTGATACATTTTGGGATAGTACCTAAAGTTTAAAGCAGAAATTGGGGCACTTTTGACATTTTCATTTTTGACCAAAATCGACAGGTCTGGGGCTTAGGGAATTTCTCATATGCCACAAAACGGTTGAAGCTCCTGTTCAAAAATGATGCTCCGAAATCACTTCTGTCACCTTAGTGATACATTTTGGGATAGTACCTAAAGTTTAAAGCAGAAATTGGGGCACTTTTGAAATTTACATTTTTGACCAAAATCGATAGGTCCGGGGCTTAGGGAATTTCTCATATGCCACAAAACGGTTGAAACTCCTGTTCAAAAATGATGCTCCAAAATCAACTTC
Source organism: Pseudophryne corroboree (assembly GCF_028390025.1). NCBI lineage: Eukaryota > Metazoa > Chordata > Amphibia > Anura > Myobatrachidae > Pseudophryne > Pseudophryne corroboree. The sequence continues at coordinate 149,456 of NW_026970501.1, forward strand.
TGTCACCTTAGTGATACATTTTGGGATAGTACCTAAAGTTTAAAGCAGAAATTGGGGCACTTTTGAAATTTTCATTTTTGACCAAAATCGACAGGTCTGGGGCTTAGGGAATTTCTCATATGCCACAAAACGGTTGAAACTCCTGCTCAAAAATAATGCTCCGAAATCAACTTCTGTCACCTTAGTGATACATTTTGGGATAGTACCTAAAGTTTAAAGCAGAAATTGGGGCACTTTTGAAATTTTCATTTTTGACCAAAATCGACAGGTCCGGGGCTTAGGGAATTTCTCATATGCCACAAAACAGTTGAAGCTCATGTTCAAAAATGATGCTCCGAAATCAACTTCTGTCACCTTAGTGATACATTTTGGGATAGTACCTAAAGTTTAAAGCAGAAATTGGGGAACTTTTGAAATTTACATTTTTGACCAAAATCGATAGGTCCGGGGCTTAGGGAATTTCTCATATGCCACAAAACGGTTGAAGCTCCTGTTCAAAAATGATGCTCCGAAATCAACTTCTGTCACCTTTGTGATACATTTTGGGATAGTACCTAAAGTTTAAAGCAGAAATTGGGGCACTTTTGAAATTTACATTTTAGACCAAAATCGTCAGGTCCGGGGCTTATGGAATTTCTCATATGCCACAAAACGGTTGAAGCTCCTGTTCAAAAATGATGCTCCGAAATCAACTTCTGTCACCTTAGTGATACATTTTGGGATAGTACCTAAAGTTTAAAGCAGAAATTGGGGCACTTTTGAAATTTTCATTTTTGACCAAAATCGACAGGTCCGGGGCTTAGGGAATTTCTCATATGCCACAAAACGGTTGAAACTCCTGTTCAAAAATAATGCTCCGAAATCAACTTCTGTCACCTTAGTGATACATTTTGGGATAGTACCTAAAGTTTAAAGCAGAAATTGGGGCACTTTTGAAATTTACATTTTTGACCAAAATCGATAGGTCCGGGGCTTAGGGAATTTCTCATATGCCACAAAACGGTTGAAACTCCTGTTCAAAAATGATGCTCCAAAATCAACTTCTGTCACCTTAGTGATACATTTTGGGATAGTACCTAAAGTTTAAAGCAGAAATTGGGGCACTTTTGAAATTTTCATTTTTGACCAAAATCGACAGGTCCGGGGCTTATGGAATTTCTCATATGCCACAAAACGATTGAAGCTCCTGTTCAAAAATGATGTTCCGAAATCAACTTCTGTCACCTTAGTGATACATTTTGGGATAGTACCTAAAGTTTAAAGCAGAAATTGGGGCACTTTTGAAATTTTAATTTTTGACCAAAATCGACATGTTCGCGGCCTAGGGAATTTTTCATATGCCACAAAACGGTTGAAGCTCCTGTTCAAAAATTATGCTCCAAAATCAACTTCTGTCACCTTAGTGATACATTTTGGGATAGTACCTAAAGTTTAAAGCAGAAATTGGGGCACTTTTGAAATTTTCATTTTTGACCAAAATCGACAGGTCTGGGGCTTAGGGAATTTCTCATATGCCACAAAACGGTTGAAACTCCTGTTCAAAAATGATGCTCCAAAATCAACTTCTGTCACCTTAGTGATACATTTTGGGATAGTACCTAAAGTTTAAAGCAGAAATTGGGGCACTTTTGAAATTTTCATTTTTGACCAAAATCGACAGGTCCGGGGCTTATGGAATTTCTCAAATGCCACAAAACGATTGAAGCTCCTGTTCAAAAATAATGCTCCGAAATCAACTTCTGTCACCTTAGTGATACATTTTGGGATAGTACCTAAAGTTTAAAGCAGAAATTGGGGCACTTTTGAAATTTTCATTTTTGACCAAAATCGACAGGTCCGGGGCTTAGGGAATTTCTCATATGCCACAAAACGGTTGAAACTCCTGTTCAAAAATAATGCTCCGAAATCAACTTCTGTCACCTTAGTGATACATTTTGGGATAGTACCTAAAGTTTAAAGCAGAAATTGGGGCACTTTTGAAATTTTCATTTTTGACCAAAATCGATAGGTCCGGTGCTTAGGGAATTTCTCATATGCCACAAAACGGTTGAAACTCCTGTTCAAAAATGATGCTCCAAAATCAACTTCTGTCACCTTAGTGATACATTTTGGGATAGTACCTAAAGTTTAAAGCAGAAATTGGGGCACTTTTGAAATTATCATTTTTGACCAAAATCGACAGGTCCGGGGCTTATGGAATTTCTCATATGCCACAAAACGATTGAAGCTCCTGTTCAAAAATGATGTTCCGAAATCAACTTCTGTCACCTTAGTGATACATTTTGGGATAGTACCTAAAGTTTAAAGCAGAAATTGGGGCACTTTTGAAATTTTAATTTTTGACCAAAATCGACATGTTCGCGGCTTAGGGAATTTTTCATATGCCACAAAACGGTTGAAGCTCCTGTTCAAAAATTATGCTCCAAAATCAACTTCTGTCACCTTAGTGATACATTTTGGGATAGTACCTAAAGTTTAAAGCAGAAATTGGGGCACTTTTGAAATTTTCATTTTTGACCAAAATCGACAGGTCTGGGGCTTAGGGAATTTCTCATATGCCACAAAACGGTTGAAACTCCTGTTCAAAAATGATGCTCCAAAATCAACTTCTGTCACCTTAGTGATACATTTTGGGATAGTACCTAAAGTTTAAAGCAGAAATTGGGGCACTTTTGAAATTTTCATTTTTGACCAAAATCGACAGGTCCGGGGCTTATGGAATTTCTCATATGCCACAAAACGATTGAAGCTCCTGTTCAAAAATAATGCTCCGAAATCAACTTCTGTCACCTTAGTGATACATTTTGGGATAGTACCTAAAGTTTAAAGCAGAAATTGGGGCACTTTTGAAATTTTCATTTTTGACCAAAATCGACAGGTCCGGGGCTTAGGGGATTTCTCATATGCCACAAAACGGTTGAAACTCCTGTTCAAAAATGATGCTCCAAAATCAACTTCTGTCACCTTAGTGATACATTTTGGGATAGTACCTAAAGTTTAAAGCAGAAATTGGGGCACTTTTGAAATTTTCATTTTTGACCAAAATCGACAGGTCCGGGGCTTAGGGAATTTCTCATATGCCACAAAACGGTTGAAGCTCCTGTTCAAAAATAATGCTCCGAAATCAACTTCTGTCACCTTAGTGATATATTTTGGGATAGTACCTAAAGTTTAAAGCAGAAATTGGGGCACTTTTGAAATTTTCATTTTTGACCAAAATCGACAGGTCCGGGGCTTAGGGAATTTCTCATATGCCACAAAACGGTTGAAGCTCCTGTTAAAAAATGATGCTCCGAAATCAACTTCTGTGACCTCAGTGATACATTTTGGTATAGTACCTAAAGTTTAAAGCAGAAATTGGGGCACTTTTTAAATTTTCATTTTTGACCAAAATCGACAGGTCCGGGGCTTAGGGAATTTCTCATATGCCACAAAATGGTTGAAGCTCCTGTTCAAAAATGATGTTCCTAAATCAACTTCTGTCACCTTAGTGATACATTTTGGGATAGTACCTAAAGTTTAAAGCAGAAATTGGGGCACTTTTGAAATTTACATTTTTGACCAAAATCGACAGTTCCGGGGCTTAGGGAATTTCTCATATGCCACAAAACGGTTGAAGCTCCTGTTCAAAAATGATGCTCCGAAATCAACTTCTGTCACTTTAGTGATACATTTTGGGATAGTACCTAAAGTTTAAAGCATAAATTGGGGCACTTTTGAAATTTTCATTTTTGACCAAAATCGACAGGTCCGGGGCTTAGGGAATTTCTCATATGCCACAAAACGGTTGAAGCTCCTGTTCAAAAATGATGCTCCGAAATCAACTTCTGTCACCTTAGTGATACATTTTGGGATAGTACCTAAAGTTTAAAGCAGAAATTGGGGCACTTTTGACATTTTCATTTTTGACCAAAATCGACAGGTCTGGGGCTTAGGGAATTTCTCATATGCCACAAAACGGTTGAAGCTCCTGTTCAAAAATGATGCTCCGAAATCACTTCTGTCACCTTAGTGATACATTTTGGGATAGTACCTAAAGTTTAAAGCAGAAATTGGGGCACTTTTGAAATTTACATTTTTGACCAAAATCGATAGGTCCGGGGCTTAGGGAATTTCTCATATGCCACAAAACGGTTGAAACTCCTGTTCAAAAATGATGCTCCAAAATCAACTTCTGTCACCTTAGTGATACATTTTGGGATAGTACCTAAAGTTTAAAGCAGAAATTGGGGCACTTTTGAAATTTTCATTTTTGACCAAAATCGACAGGTCTGGGGCTTAGGGAATTTCTCATATGCCACAAAACGGTTGAAACTCCTGTTCAAAAATAATGCTCCGAAATCAACTTCTGTCACCTTAGTGATACATTTTGGGATAGTACCTAAAGTTTAAAGCAGAAATTGGGGCACTTTTGAAATTTTCATTTTTGACCAAAATCGACAGGTCCGGGGCTTAGGGAATTTCTCATATGCCACAAAACAGTTGAAGCTCATGTTCAAAAATGATGCTCCGAAATCAACTTCTGTCACCTTAGTGATACATTTTGGGATAGTACCTAAAGTTTAAAGCAGAAATTGGGGAACTTTTGAAATTTACATTTTTGACCAAAATCGATAGGTCCGGGGCTTAGGGAATTTCTCATATGCCACAAAACGGTTGAAGCTCCTGTTCAAAAATGATGCTCCGAAATCAACTTCTGTCACCTTTGTGATACATTTTGGGATAGTACCTAAAGTTTAAAGCAGAAATTGGGGCACTTTTGAAATTTACATTTTAGACCAAAATCGTCAGGTCCGGGGCTTATGGAATTTCTCATATGCCACAAAACGGTTGAAGCTCCTGTTCAAAAATGATGCTCCGAAATCAACTTCTGTCACCTTTGTGATACATTTTGGGATAGTACCTAAAGTTTAAAGCAGAAATTGGGGCACTTTTGAAATTTACATTTTAGACCAAAATCGTCAGGTCCGGGGCTTATGGAATTTCTCATATGCCACAAAACGGTTGAAGCTCCTGTTCAAAAATGATGCTCCGAAATCAACTTCTGTCACCTTAGTGATACATTTTGGGATAGTACCTAAAGTTTAAAGCAGAAATTGGGGCACTTTTGAAATTTTCATTTTTGACCAAAATCGACAGGTCCGGGGCTTAGGGAATTTCTCATATGCCACAAAACGGTTGAAACTCCTGTTCAAAAATAATGCTCCGAAATCAACTTCTGTCACCTTAGTGATACATTTTGGGATAGTACCTAAAGTTTAAAGCAGAAATTGGGGCACTTTTGAAATTTACATTTTTGACCAAAATCGATAGGTCCGGGGCTTAGGGAATTTCTCATATGCCACAAAACGGTTGAAACTCCTGTTCAAAAATGATGCTCCAAAATCAACTTCTGTCACCTTAGTGATACATTTTGGGATAGTACCTAAAGTTTAAAGCAGAAATTGGGGCACTTTTGAAATTTTCATTTTTGACCAAAATCGACAGGTCCGGGGCTTATGGAATTTCTCATATGCCACAAAACGATTGAAGCTCCTGTTCAAAAATGATGTTCCGAAATCAACTTCTGTCACCTTAGTGATACATTTTGGGATAGTACCTAAAGTTTAAAGCAGAAATTGGGGCACTTTTGAAATTTTAATTTTTGACCAAAATCGACATGTTCGCGGCTTAGGGAATTTTTCATATGCCACAAAACGGTTGAAGCTCCTGTTCAAAAATTATGCTCCAAAATCAACTTCTGTCACCTTAGTGATACATTTTGGGATAGTACCTAAAGTTTAAAGCAGAAATTGGGGCACTTTTGAAATTTTCATTTTTGACCAAAATCGACAGGTCTGGGGCTTAGGGAATTTCTCATATGCCACAAAACGGTTGAAACTCCTGTTCAAAAATGATGCTCCAAAATCAACTTCTGTCACCTTAGTGATACATTTTGGGATAGTACCTAAAGTTTAAAGCAGAAATTGGGGCACTTTTGAAATTTTCATTTTTGACCAAAATCGACAGGTCCGGGGCTTATGGAATTTCTCAAATGCCACAAAACGATTGAAGCTCCTGTTCAAAAATAATGCTCCGAAATCAACTTCTGTCACCTTAGTGATACATTTTGGGATAGTACCTAAAGTTTAAAGCAGAAATTGGGGCACTTTTGAAATTTTCATTTTTGACCAAAATCGACAGGTCCGGGGCTTATGGAATTTCTCATATGCCACAAAACGATTGAAGCTCCTGTTCAAAAATGATGTTCCGAAATCAACTTCTGTCACCTTAGTGATACATTTTGGGATAGTACCTAAAGTTTAAAGCAGAAATTGGGGCACTTTTGAAATTTTAATTTTTGACCAAAATCGACATGTTCGCGGCTTAGGGAATTTTTCATATGCCACAAAACGGTTGAAGCTCCTGTTCAAAAATTATGCTCCAAAATCAACTTCTGTCACCTTAGTGATACATTTTGGGATAGTACCTAAAGTTTAAAGCAGAAATTGGGGCACTTTTGAAATTTTCATTTTTGACCAAAATCGACAGGTCTGGGGCTTAGGGAATTTCTCATATGCCACAAAACGGTTGAAACTCCTGTTCAAAAATGATGCTCCAAAATCAACTTCTGTCACCTTAGTGATACATTTTGGGATAGTACCTAAAGTTTAAAGCAGAAATTGGGGCACTTTTGAAATTTTCATTTTTGACCAAAATCGACAGGTCCGGGGCTTATGGAATTTCTCATATGCCACAAAACGATTGAAGCTCCTGTTCAAAAATAATGCTCCGAAATCAACTTCTGTCACCTTAGTGATACATTTTGGGATAGTACCTAAAGTTTAAAGCAGAAATTGGGGCACTTTTGAAATTTTCATTTTTGACCAAAATCGACAGGTCCGGGGCTTAGGGAATTTCTCATATGCCACAAAACGGTTGAAACTCCTGTTCAAAAATAATGCTCCGAAATCAACTTCTGTCACCTTAGTGATACATTTTGGGATAGTACCTAAAGTTTAAAGCAGAAATTGGGGCACTTTTGAAATTTTCATTTTTGACCAAAATCGACAGGTCCGGGGCTTAGGGAATTTCTCATATGCCACAAAACAGTTGAAGCTCCTGTTCAAAAATGATGCTCCGAAATCAACTTCTGTCACCTTAGTGATACATTTTGGGATAGTACCTAAAGTTTAAAGCAGAAATTGGGGCACTTTTGAAATTTACATTTTAGACCAAAATCGTCAGGTCCGGGGCTTATGGAATTTCTCATATGCCACAAAACGGTTGAAGCTCCTGTTCAAAAATGATGCTCCGAAATCAACTTCTGTCACCTTAGTGATACATTTTGGGATAGTACCTAAAGTTTAAAGCAGAAATTGGGGCACTTTTGAAATTTTCATTTTTGACCAAAATCGACAGGTCCGGGGCTTAGGGAATTTCTCATATGCCACAAAACGGTTGAAACTCCTGTTCAAAAATAATGCTCCGAAATCAACTTCTGTCACCTTAGTGATACATTTTGGGATAGTACCTAAAGTTTAAAGCAGAAATTGGGGCACTTTTGAAATTTACATTTTTGACCAAAATCGATAGGTCCGGGGCTTAGGGAATTTCTCATATGCCACAAAACGGTTGAAACTCCTGTTCAAAAATGATGCTCCAAAATCAACTTCTGTCACCTTAGTGATACATTTTGGGATAGTACCTAAAGTTTAAAGCAGAAATTGGGGCACTTTTGAAATTTTCATTTTTGACCAAAATCGACAGGTCCGGGGCTTATGGAATTTCTCATATGCCACAAAACGATTGAAGCTCCTGTTCAAAAATAATGCTCCGAAATCAACTTCTGTCACCTTAGTGATACATTTTGGGATAGTACCTAAAGTTTAAAGCAGAAATTGGGGCACTTTTGAAATTTTCATTTTTGACCAAAATCGACAGGTCCGGGGCTTAGGGAATTTCTCATATGCCACAAAACGGTTGAAACTCCTGTTCAAAAATAATGCTCCGAAATCAACTTCTGTCACCTTAGTGATACATTTTGGGATAGTACCTAAAGTTTAAAGCAGAAATTGGGGCACTTTTGAAATTTTCATTTTTGACCAAAATCGACAGGTCCGGGGCTTAGGGAATTTCTCATATGCCACAAAACAGTTGAAGCTCCTGTTCAAAAATGATGCTCCGAAATCAACTTCTGTCACCTTAGTGATACATTTTGGGATAGTACCTAAAGTTTAAAGCAGAAATTGGGGCACTTTTGAAATTTACATTTTAGACCAAAATCGTCAGGTCCGGGGCTTATGGAATTTCTCATATGCCACAAAACGGTTGAAGCTCCTGTTCAAAAATGATGCTCCGAAATCAACTTCTGTCACCTTAGTGATACATTTTGGGATAGTACCTAAAGTTTAAAGCAGAAATTGGGGCACTTTTGAAATTTTCATTTTTGAACAAAATCGACATGTTCGCGGCTTAAGGAATTTTTCATATGCCACAAAACGGTTGAAACTCCTGTTCAAAAATGATGCTCCAAAATCAACTTCTGTCACCTTAGTGATACATTTTGGGATAGTACCTAAAGTTTAAAGCAGAAATTGGGGCACTTTTGAAATTTTCATTTTTGACCAAAATCGACAGGTCCGGGGCTTATGGAATTTCTCATATGCCACAAAACGATTGAAGCTCCTGTTCAAAAATGATGTTCCGAAATCAACTTCTGTCACCTTAGTGATACATTTTGGGATAGTACCTAAAGTTTAAAGCAGAAATTGGGGCACTTTTGAAATTTTCATTTTTGACCAAAATCGACATGTTCGCGGCTTAGGGAATTTTTCATATGCCACAAAACGGTTGAAGCTCCTGTTCAAAAATTATGCTCCAAAATCAACTTCTGTCACCTTAGTGATACATTTTGGGATAGTACCTAAAGTTTAAAGCATAAATTGGGGCACTTTTGAAATTTTCATTTTTGACCATAATCGACAGGTCCGGGGCTTAGGGAATTTCTCATATGCCACAAAACGGTTGAAGCTCCTGTTCAAAAATGATGCTCCGAAATCAACTTCTGTCACCTTAGTGATACATTTTGGGATAGTACCTAAAGTTTAAAGCAGAAATTGGGGCAGTTTTGACATTTTCATTTTTGACCAAAATCGACAGGTCTGGGGCTTAGGGAATTTCTCATATGCCACAAAACGGTTGAAGCTCCTGTTCAAAAATGATGCTCCGAAATCACTTCTGTCACCTTAGTGATACATTTTGGGATAGTACCTAAAGTTTAAAGCAGAAATTGGGGCACTTTTGACATTTTCATTTTTGACCAAAATCGACAGGTCCGGGGCTTATGGAATTTCTCATATGCCACAAAACGATTGAAGCTCCTGTTCAAAAATGATGTTCCGAAATCAACTTCTGTCACCTTAGTGATACATTTTGGGATAGTACCTAAAGTTTAAAGCAGAAATTGGGGCACTTTTGAAATTTTAATTTTTGAACAAAATCGACATGTTCGCGGCTTAAGGAATTTTTCATATGCCACAAAACGGTTGAAACTCCTGTTCAAAAATGATGCTCCAAAATCAACTTCTGTCACCTTAGTGATACATTTTGGGATAGTACCTAAAGTTTAAAGCAGAAATTGGGGCACTTTTGAAATTTTCATTTTTGACCAAAATCGACAGGTCCGGGGCTTATGGAATTTCTCATATGCCACAAAACGATTGAAGCTCCTGTTCAAAAATGATGTTCCGAAATCAACTTCTGTCACCTTAGTGATACATTTTGGGATAGTACCTAAAGTTTAAAGCAGAAATTGGGGCACTTTTGAAATTTTCATTTTTGACCAAAATCGACATGTTCGCGGCTTAGGGAATTTTTCATATGCCACAAAACGGTTGAAGCTCCTGTTCAAAAATTATGCTCCGAAATCAACTTCTGTCACCTTAGTGATACATTTTGGGATAGTACCTAAAGTTTAAAGCATAAATTGGGGCACTTTTGAAATTTTCATTTTTGACCATAATCGACAGGTCCGGGGCTTAGGGAATTTCTCATATGCCACAAAACGGTTGAAGCTCCTGTTCAAAAATGATGCTCCGAAATCAACTTCTGTCACCTTAGTGATACATTTTGGGATAGTACCTAAAGTTTAAAGCAGAAATTGGGGCACTTTTGACATTTTCATTTTTGACCAAAATCGACAGGTCTGGGGCTTAGGGAATTTCTCATATGCCACAAAACGGTTGAAGCTCCTGTTCAAAAATGATGCTCCGAAATCACTTCTGTCACCTTAGTGATACATTTTGGGATAGTACCTAAAGTTTAAAGCAGAAATTGGGGCACTTTTGAAATTTACATTTTTGACCAAAATCGATAGGTCCGGGGCTTAGGGAATTTCTCATATGCCACAAAACGGTTGAAACTCCTGTTCAAAAATGATGCTCCAAAATCAACTTCTGTCACCTTAGTGATACATTTTGGGATAGTACCTAAAGTTTAAAGCAGAAATTGGGGCACTTTTGAAATTTTCATTTTTGACCAAAATCGACAGGTCCGGGGCTTATGGAATTTCTCATATGCCACAAAACGTTTGAAGCTCCTGTTCAAAAATGATGTTCCGAAATCAACTTCTGTCACCTTAGTGATACATTTTGGGATAGTACCTAAAGTTTAAAGCAGAAATTGGGGCACTTTTGAAATTTTAATTTTTGACCAAAATCGACATGTTCGCGGCTTAGGGAATTTTTCATATGCCACAAAACGGTTGAAGCTCCTGTTCAAAAATTATGCTCCAAAATCAACTTCTGTCACCTTAGTGATACATTTTGGGATAGTACCTAAAGTTTAAAGCAGAAATTGGGGCACTTTTGAAATTTTCATTTTTGACCAAAATCGACAGGTCTGGGGCTTAGGGAATTTCTCATATGCCACAAAACGGTTGAAGCTCCTGTTCAAAAATGATGCTCCGAAATCACTTCTGTCACCTTAGTGATACATTTTGGGATAGTACCTAAAGTTTAAAGCAGAAATTGGGGCACTTTTGAAATTTTCATTTTTGACCAAAATCGACAGGTCCGGGGCTTAGGGAATTTCTCATATGCCACAAAACGGTTGAAGCTCCTGTTCAAAAATGATGCTCCGAAATCAACTTCTGTCACCTTTGTGATACATTTTGGGATAGTACCTAAAGTTTAAAGCAGAAATTGGGGCACTTTTGAAATTTACATTTTAGACCAAAATCGTCAGGTCCGGGGCTTATGGAATTTCTCATATGCCACAAAACGGTTGAAACTCCTGTTCAAAAATAATGCTCCGAAATCAACTTCTGTCACCTTAGTGATACATTTTGGGATAGTACCTAAAGTTTAAAGCAGAAATTGGGGCACTTTTGAAATTTTCATTTTTGACCAAAATTGACAGGTCCGGGGCTTAGGGAATTTCTCATATGCCACAAAACGGTTGAAACTCCTGTTCAAAAATAATGCTCCGAAATCAACTTCTGTCACCTTAGTGATACATTTTGGGATAGTACCTAAAGTTTAAAGCAGAAATTGGGGCACTTTTGAAATTTTCATTTTTGACCAAAATCGACAGGTCCGGGGCTTAGGGAATTTCTCATATGCCACAAAACAGTTGAAGCTCCTGTTCAAAAATGATGCTCCGAAATCAACTTCTGTCACCTTAGTGATACATTTTGGGATAGTACCTAAAGTTTAAAGCAGAAATTGGGGCACTTTTGAAATTTACATTTTAGACCAAAATCGTCAGGTCCGGGGCTTATGGAATTTCTCATATGCCACAAAACGGTTGAAGCTCCTGTTCAAAAATGATGCTCCGAAATCAACTTCTGTCACCTTAGTGATACATTTTGGGATAGTACCTAAAGTTTAAAGCAGAAATTGGGGCACTTTTGAAATTTTCATTTTTGACCAAAATCGAATGGTCCGGGGCTTAGGGAATTTCTCATATGCCACAAAACGGTTGAAACTCCTGTTCAAAAATAATGCTCCGAAATCAACTTCTGTCACCTTAGTGATACATTTTGGGATAGTACCTAAAGTTTAAAGCAGAAATTGGGGCACTTTTGAAATTTTCATTTTTGACCAAAATCGACAGGTTCGGGGCTTAGGGAATTTCTCATATGCCACAAAACGGTTGAAGCTCCTGTTCAAAAATGATGCTCCGAAATCAACTTCTGTTACCTTAGTGATACATTTTGGGATAGTACCTAAAGTTTAAAGCAGAAATTGTTGCACTTTTGAAATTTTCATTTTTGACCAAAATCGACAGGTCTGGGGCTTAGGGAATTTCTCATATGCCACAAAACAGTTGAAGCTCCTGTTCAAAAATGATGCTCCGAAATCAACTTCTGTCACCTTAGTGATACATTTTGGGATAGTACCTAAAGTTTAAAGCATAAATTGGGGCACTTTTGAAATTTTCATTTTTGACCAAAATCGACAGGTCCGGGGCTTAGGGAATTTCTCATATGCCACAAAACGGTAGAAGCTCCTGTTCAAAAATGATGCTCCTAAATCAACTTCTGTCACCTTAGTGATACATTTTGGGATAGTACCTAAAGTTTAAAGCAGAAATTGTTGCACTTTTGAAATTTTCATTTTTGACCAAAATCGACAGGTCCGGGGCTTAGGGTATTTCTCATATGCCACAAAACGGTTGAAGCTCCTGTTCAAAAATGATGCTCCGAAATCAACTTCTGTCACCTTAGTGATACATTTTAAGATAGTACCTAAAGTTTAAAGCAGAAATTGGGGCACTTTTGAAATTTTCATTTTGGACCAAAATCGACAGGTCCGGGGCTTAGGGAATTTCTCATATGCCACAAAATGGTTGAAACTCCTGTTCAAAAATAATGCTCCGAAATCAACTTCTGTCATGTTAGTGATACATTTTGGGATAGTACCTAAAGTTTAAAGCAGAAATTGGGGCACTTTTGAAATTTTTATTTTTTGACCAAAATCGACAGGTCCGGGGCTTAGGGAATTTCTCATATGCCACAAAACGATTTAAGCTCCTGTTCAAAAATGATGCTCCGAAATCAACTTCTGTCACCTTAGTGATACATTTTGGGATAGTACCTAAAGTTTAAAGCATAAATTGGGGCACTTTTTAAATTTTCATTTTTGACCAAAATCGACAGGTCCGGGGCTTAGGGAATTTCTCATATGCCACAAAACGGTTGAAGCTCCTGTTCAAAAATGATGCTCCGAAATCACTTCTATCACCTTAGTGATACATTTTGGGATAGTACCTAAAGTTTAAAGCAGAAATTGGGGCACTTTTGAAATTTACATTTTTGACCAAAATCGACAGGTTCGGGGCTTAGGGAATTTCTCATATGCCACAAAACGGTTGAAGCACCTGTTCAAAAATGATGCTCCGAAATCAACTTCTGTCACCTCAGTGATACATTTTGGGATAGTACCTAAAGTTTAAAGCAGAAATTGGGGCACTTTTGAAATTTTCATCTTTGACCAAAATCGACATGTTCGCGGCTTAGGGAATTTTTCATATGCCACAAAACGGTTGAAGCTCCTGTTCAAAAATTATGCTCCAAAATCAACTTCTGTCACCCTAGTGATACATTTTGGGATAGTACCTAAAGTTTCAAGCAGAAATTGGGGCACTTTTGAAATTTTCATTTTTGTCCAAAATCGACAGGTCTCGGGCTTAGGGAATTTCTCATATGCCACAAAACGGTTGAAGCTCCTGTTCAAAAATGATGCTTCGAAATCACTTCTGTCACCTTAGTGATACATTTTGGGATAGTACCTAAAGTTTAAAGCAGAAATTGGGGAACTTTTGAAATTTTCAATTTTGACCAAAATCGACAGGTCCGGGGCTTAGGGAATTTCTCATATGCCACAAAACGGTTGAAGCTCCTGTTCAAAAATGATGCTCCGAAATCAACTTCTGTCACCTTAGTGATACATTTTGGGATAGTACCTAAAGTTTGAAGCAGAAATTGGGGCACTTTTGAAATTTTCATTTTTGACCAAAATCGACAGGTCCGGGGCTTAGGGAATTGTTCATATGCCACAAAACGGTTGAAGCTCCTGTTCAAAAATGATGCTCCAAAATCAACTTCTGTCACCTTAGTGATACATTGTGGGATAGTACCTAAAGTTTAAAGCAGAAATTGGGGCACTTTTGAAATTTTCATTTTTGTCCAAAATCGACAGGTCTGGGGCTTAGGGAATTTCTCATATGCCACAAAACGGTTGAAGCACCTGTTCAAAAATGATGCTCCGAAATCAACTTCTGTCACCTTAGTGATACATTTTGGGATAGTACCTAAAGTTTGAAGCAGAAATTGGGGCACTTTTTAAATTTTCATTTTTGACCAAAATCGACAGGTCCGGGGCTTAGGGAATTGTTCATATGCCACAAAACGGTTGAAGCTCCTGTTCAAAAATGATGCTCCAAAATCAACTTCTGTCACCTTAGTGATACATTGTGGGATAGTACCTAAAGTTTAAAGCAGAAATTGGGGCACTTTTGAAATTTTCATTTTTGTCCAAAATCGACAGGTCTGGGGCTTAGGGAATTTCTCATATGCCACAAAACGGTTGAAGCACCTGTTCAAAAATGATGCTCCGAAATCAACTTCTGTCACCTTAGTGATACATTTTGGGATAGTACCTAAAGTTTAAAGCATAAATTGGGGCACTTTTGAAATTTTCATTTTTGACCAAAATCGACAGGTCCGGGGCTTAGGGAATTTCTCATATGCCACAAAACGGTTGAAGCTCCTGTTCAAAAATGATGCTCCTAAATCAACTTCCGTCACCTTAGTGATACATTTTGGGATAGTACCTAAAGTTTAAAGCAGAAATTGGGGCACTTTTGAAATTTACATTTTTGACCAAAATCGACAGGTCTGGGGCTTAGGGAATTTTTCATATGCCACAAAACGGTTGAAGCTCCTGTTCAAAAATGATGCTCCGAAATCAACTTCTGTCACCTTAGTGATACATTTTGGGATAGTACCTAAAGTTTAAAGCATAAATTGGGGCACTTTTGAAATTTTCATTTTTGACCAAAATCGACAGGTCCGGGGCTTAGGGAATTTCTCATATGCCACAAAACGGTTGAAGCTCCTGTTCAAAAATGATGCTCCGAAATCAACTTCTGTCACCTTAGTGATACATTTTGGGATAGTACCTAAAGTTTAAAGCAGAAATTGGGGCACTTTTGAAATTTTCATTTTTGACCAAAATCGACAGGTCCGGGGCTTAGGGAATTTCTCATATGCCACAAAACGGTTGAAGCTCCTGTTCAAAAATGATGCTCCGAAATCAACTTCTGTCACCTTAGTGATACATTTTGGTATAGTACCTAAAGTTTAAAGCAGAAATTGGGGCACTTTTGAAATTTTCATTTTTGACCAAAATCGACAGGTCAGGGGCTTAGGGAATTTCTCATGTGCCACAAAACGGTTGAAGCTCCTGTTCAAAAATGATGCTCCGAAATCACTTCTGTCACCTTAGTGATACATTTTGGGATAGTACCTAAAGTTTAAAGCAGAAATTGGGGCACTTTTGAAATTTTCATTTTTGACCAAAATCGACAGGTCTGGGGCTTAGGGAATTTCTCATATGCCACAAAACGGTTGAAGCTCCTGTTCAAAAATGATGCTCCGAAATCACTTCTGTCACCTTAGTGATACATTTTGGGATAGTACCTAAAGTTTAAAGCAGAAATTGGGGCACTTTTGAAATTTACATTTTAGACCAAAATCGTCAGGTCCGGGGCTTAGGGAATTTCTCATATGCCACAAAACGGTTGAGGCTCCTGTTCAAAAATGATGCTCCGAAATCAACTTCTGTCACCTTAGTGATACATTTTGGGATAGTACCTAAAGTTTAAAGCAGAAATTGGGGCACTTTTGAAATTTTCATTTTTGACCAAAATCGACAGGTCCGGGGCTTAGGGAATTTCTCATATGCCACAAAACGGTTGAAGCTCCTGTTCAAAAATGATGCTCCGAAATCAACTTCTGTCACCTTAGTGATACATTTTGGTATAGTACCTAAAGTTTAAAGCAGAAATTGGGGCACTTTTGAAATTTTCATTTTTGACCAAAATCGACAGGTCCGGGGCTTAGGGATTTCTCATGTGCCACAAAACGGTTGAAGCTCCTGTTCAAAAATGATGCTCCGAAATCACTTCTGTCACCTTAGTGATACATTTTGAGATAGTACCTAAAGTTTAAAGCAGAAATTGGGGCACTTTTGAAATTTTCATTTTTGACCAAAATCGACAGGTCTGGGGCTTAGGGAATTTCTCATATGCCACAAAACGGTTGAGGCTCCTGTTCAAAAATGATGCTCCGAAATCAACTTCTGTCACCTTAGTGATACATTTTGGGATAGTACCTAAAGTTTAAAGCAGAAATTGGGGAACTTTTGAAATTTTCAATTTTGACCAAAATCGACAGGTCCGGGGCTTAGGGGATTTCTCATATGCCACAAAACGGTTGAAGCTCCTGTTCAAAAATGATGCTCCGAAATCAACTTCTGTCACCTTAGTGATACATTTTGGGATAGTACCTAAAGTTTAAAGCAGAAATTGGGGCACTTTTGACATTTTCATTTTTGACCAAAATCGACAGGTCTTGGGCTTAGGGAATTTCTCATATGCCACAAAACGGTTGAAGCTCCTGTTCAAAAATGATGCTCCGAAATCACTTCTGTCACCTTAGTGATACATTTTGGGATAGTACCTAAAGTTTAAAGCAGAAATTGGGGCACTTTTGAAATTTACATTTTTGACCAAAATCGACAGGTTCTGGGCTTAGGGAATTTCTCATATGCCACAAAACGGTTGAAGCACCTGTTCAAAAATGATGCTCCGAAATCAACTTCTGTCACCTCAGTGATACATTTTGGGATAGTACCTAAAGTTTAAAGCAGAAATTGGGGCACTTTTGAAATTTTCATTTTTGACCAAAATCGACATGTTCGCGGCTTAGGGAATTTTTCATATGCCACAAAACGGTTGAAGCTCCTGTTCAAAAATTATGCTCCAAAATCAACTTCTGTCACCTTAGTGATACATTTTGGGATAGTACCTAAAGTTTCAAGCAGAAATTGGGGCACTTTTGAAATTTTCATTTTTGACCAAAATCGACAGGTCTGGGGCTTAGGGAATTTCTCATATGCCACAAAACGGTTGAAGCTCCTGTTCAAAAATGATGCTTCGAAATCACTTCTGTCACCTTAGTGATACATTTTGGGATAGTACCTAAAGTTTAAAGCAGAAATTGGGGAACTTTTGAAATTTTCAATTTTTACCAAAATCGACAGGTCCGGGGCTTAGGGAATTTCTCATATGCCACAAAACGGTTGAAGCTCCTGTTCAAAAATGATGCTCCGAAATCAACTTCTGTCACCTTAGTGATACATTTTGGGATAGTACCTAAAGTTTAAAGCATAAATTGGGGCACTTTTGAAATTTTCATTTTTGACCATAATCGACAGGTCCGGGGCTTAGGGAATTTCTCATATGCCACAAAACGGTTGAAGCTCCTGTTCAAAAATGATGCTCCGAAATCAACTTCTGTCACCTTAGTGATACATTTTGGGATAGTACCTAAAGTTTAAAGCAGAAATTGGGGCACTTTTGACATTTTCATTTTTGACCAAAATCGACA
Source organism: Pseudophryne corroboree (assembly GCF_028390025.1). Taxonomy (NCBI): domain Eukaryota; kingdom Metazoa; phylum Chordata; class Amphibia; order Anura; family Myobatrachidae; genus Pseudophryne; species Pseudophryne corroboree. The sequence continues at coordinate 167,112 of NW_026970501.1, forward strand.
GGTCTGGGGCTTAGGGAATTTCTCATATGCCACAAAACGGTTGAAGCTCCTGTTCAAAAATGATGCTCCGAAATCACTTCTGTCACCTTAGTGATACATTTTGGGATAGTACCTAAAGTTTAAAGCAGAAATTGGGGCACTTTTGAAATTTACATTTTTGACCAAAATCGATAGGTCCGGGGCTTAGGGAATTTCTCATATGCCACAAAACGGTTGAAACTCCTGTTCAAAAATGATGCTCCAAAATCAACTTCTGTCACCTTAGTGATACATTTTGGGATAGTACCTAAAGTTTAAAGCAGAAATTGGGGCACTTTTGAAATTTTCATTTTTGACCAAAATCGACAGGTCCGGGGCTTATGGAATTTCTCATATGCCACAAAACGTTTGAAGCTCCTGTTCAAAAATGATGTTCCGAAATCAACTTCTGTCACCTTAGTGATACATTTTGGGATAGTACCTAAAGTTTAAAGCAGAAATTGGGGCACTTTTGAAATTTTAATTTTTGACCAAAATCGACATGTTCGCGGCTTAGGGAATTTTTCATATGCCACAAAACGGTTGAAGCTCCTGTTCAAAAATTATGCTCCAAAATCAACTTCTGTCACCTTAGTGATACATTTTGGGATAGTACCTAAAGTTTAAAGCAGAAATTGGGGCACTTTTGAAATTTTCATTTTTGACCAAAATCGACAGGTCTGGGGCTTAGGGAATTTCTCATATGCCACAAAACGGTTGAAGCTCCTGTTCAAAAATGATGCTCCGAAATCACTTCTGTCACCTTAGTGATACATTTTGGGATAGTACCTAAAGTTTAAAGCAGAAATTGGGGCACTTTTGAAATTTTCATTTTTGACCAAAATCGACAGGTCCGGGGCTTAGGGAATTTCTCATATGCCACAAAACGGTTGAAACTCCTGTTCAAAAATAATGCTCCGAAATCAACTTCTGTCACCTTAGTGATACATTTTGGGATAGTACCTAAAGTTTAAAGCAGAAATTGGGGCACTTTTGAAATTTTCATTTTTGACCAAAATCGACAGGTACGGGGCTTAGGGAATTTCTCATATGCCACAAAACAGTTGAAGCTCCTGTTCAAAAATGATGCTCCGAAATCAACTTCTGTCACCTTAGTGATACATTTTGGGATAGTACCTAAAGTTTAAAGCAGAAATTGGGGAACTTTTGAAATTTTCAATTTTGACCAAAATCGACAGGTCCGGGGCTTAGGGAATTTCTCATATGCCACAAAACGGTTGAAGCTCCTGTTCAAAAATGATGCTCCGAAATCAACTTCTGTCACCTTTGTGATACATTTTGGGATAGTACCTAAAGTTTAAAGCAGAAATTGGGGCACTTTTGAAATTTACATTTTAGACCAAAATCGTCAGGTCCGGGGCTTATGGAATTTCTCATATGCCACAAAACGGTTGAAACTCCTGTTCAAAAATAATGCTCCGAAATCAACTTCTGTCACCTTAGTGATACATTTTGGGATAGTACCTAAAGTTTAAAGCAGAAATTGGGGCACTTTTGAAATTTTCATTTTTGACCAAAATTGACAGGTCCGGGGCTTAGGGAATTTCTCATATGCCACAAAATGGTTGAAACTCCTGTTCAAAAATAATGCTCCGAAATCAACTTCTGTCACCTTAGTGATACATTTTGGGATAGTACCTAAAGTTTAAAGCAGAAATTGGGGCACTTTTGAAATTTTCATTTTTGACCAAAATCGACAGGTCCGGGGCTTAGGGAATTTCTCATATGCCACAAAACAGTTGAAGCTCCTGTTCAAAAATGATGCTCCGAAATCAACTTCTGTCACCTTAGTGATACATTTTGGGATAGTACCTAAAGTTTAAAGCAGAAATTGGGGCACTTTTGAAATTTACATTTTAGACCAAAATCGTCAGGTCCGGGGCTTATGGAATTTCTCATATGCCACAAAACGGTTGAAGCTCCTGTTCAAAAATGATGCTCCGAAATCAACTTCTGTCACCTTAGTGATACATTTTGGGATAGTACCTAAAGTTTAAAGCAGAAATTGGGGCACTTTTGAAATTTTCATTTTTGACCAAAATCGAATGGTCCGGGGCTTAGGGAATTTCTCATATGCCACAAAACGGTTGAAACTCCTGTTCAAAAATAATGCTCCGAAATCAACTTCTGTCACCTTAGTGATACATTTTGGGATAGTACCTAAAGTTTAAAGCAGAAATTGGGGCACTTTTGAAATTTTCATTTTTGACCAAAATCGACAGGTTCGGGGCTTAGGGAATTTCTCATATGCCACAAAACGGTTGAAGCTCCTGTTCAAAAATGATGCTCCGAAATCAACTTCTGTCACCTTAGTGATACATTTTGGGATAGTACCTAAAGTTTAAAGCAGAAATTGTTGCACTTTTGAAATTTTCATTTTTGACCAAAATCGACAGGTCTGGGGCTTAGGGAATTTCTCATATGCCACAAAACAGTTGAAGCTCCTGTTCAAAAATGATGCTCCGAAATCAACTTCTGTCACCTTAGTGATACATTTTGGGATAGTACCTAAAGTTTAAAGCATAAATTGGGGCACTTTTGAAATTTTCATTTTTGACCAAAATCGACAGGTCCGGGGCTTAGGGAATTTCTCATATGCCACAAAACGGTAGAAGCTCCTGTTCAAAAATGATGCTCCTAAATCAACTTCTGTCACCTTAGTGATACATTTTGGGATAGTACCTAAAGTTTAAAGCAGAAATTGTTGCACTTTTGAAATTTTCATTTTTGACCAAAATCGACAGGTCCGGGGCTTAGGGTATTTCTCATATGCCACAAAACGGTTGAAGCTCCTGTTCAAAAATGATGCTCCGAAATCAACTTCTGTCACCTTAGTGATACATTTTAAGATAGTACCTAAAGTTTAAAGCAGAAATTGGGGCACTTTTGAAATTTTCATTTTGGACCAAAATCGACAGGTCCGGGGCTTAGGGAATTTCTCATATGCCACAAAATGGTTGAAACTCCTGTTCAAAAATAATGCTCCGAAATCAACTTCTGTCATGTTAGTGATACATTTTGGGATAGTACCTAAAGTTTAAAGCAGAAATTGGGGCACTTTTGAAATTTTTATTTTTTGACCAAAATCGACAGGTCCGGGGCTTAGGGAATTTCTCATATGCCACAAAACGATTTAAGCTCCTGTTCAAAAATGATGCTCCGAAATCAACTTCTGTCACCTTAGTGATACATTTTGGGATAGTACCTAAAGTTTAAAGCAGAAATTGGGGCACTTTTGAAATTTTCATCTTTGACCAAAATCGACATGTTCGCGGCTTAGGGAATTTTTCATATGCCACAAAACGGTTGAAGCTCCTGTTCAAAAATTATGCTCCAAAATCAACTTCTGTCACCCTAGTGATACATTTTGGGATAGTACCTAAAGTTTCAAGCAGAAATTGGGGCACTTTTGAAATTTTCATTTTTGTCCAAAATCGACAGGTCTCGGGCTTAGGGAATTTCTCATATGCCACAAAACGGTTGAAGCTCCTGTTCAAAAATGATGCTTCGAAATCACTTCTGTCACCTTAGTGATACATTTTGGGATAGTACCTAAAGTTTAAAGCAGAAATTGGGGAACTTTTGAAATTTTCAATTTTGACCAAAATCGACAGGTCCGGGGCTTAGGGAATTTCTCATATGCCACAAAACGGTTGAAGCTCCTGTTCAAAAATGATGCTCCGAAATCAACTTCTGTCACCTTAGTGATACATTTTGGGATAGTACCTAAAGTTTGAAGCAGAAATTGGGGCACTTTTGAAATTTTCATTTTTGACCAAAATCGACAGGTCCGGGGCTTAGGGAATTGTTCATATGCCACAAAACGGTTGAAGCTCCTGTTCAAAAATGATGCTCCAAAATCAACTTCTGTCACCTTAGTGATACATTGTGGGATAGTACCTAAAGTTTAAAGCAGAAATTGGGGCACTTTTGAAATTTTAATTTTTGTCCAAAATCGACAGGTCTGGGGCTTAGGGAATTTCTCATATGCCACAAAACGGTTGAAGCACCTGTTCAAAAATGATGCTCCGAAATCAACTTCTGTCACCTTAGTGATACATTTTGGGATAGTACCTAAAGTTTGAAGCAGAAATTGGGGCACTTTTTAAATTTTCATTTTTGACCAAAATCGACAGGTCCGGGGCTTAGGGAATTGTTCATATGCCACAAAACGGTTGAAGCTCCTGTTCAAAAATGATGCTCCAAAATCAACTTCTGTCACCTTAGTGATACATTGTGGGATAGTACCTAAAGTTTAAAGCAGAAATTGGGGCACTTTTGAAATTTTCATTTTTGTCCAAAATCGACAGGTCTGGGGCTTAGGGAATTTCTCATATGCCACAAAACGGTTGAAGCACCTGTTCAAAAATGATGCTCCGAAATCAACTTCTGTCACCTTAGTGATACATTTTGGGATAGTACCTAAAGTTTAAAGCATAAATTGGGGCACTTTTGAAATTTTCATTTTTGACCAAAATCGACAGGTCCGGGGCTTAGGGAATTTCTCATATGCCACAAAACGGTTGAAGCTCCTGTTCAAAAATGATGCTCCTAAATCAACTTCCGTCACCTTAGTGATACATTTTGGGATAGTACCTAAAGTTTAAAGCAGAAATTGGGGCACTTTTGAAATTTACATTTTTGACCAAAATCGACAGGTCTGGGGCTTAGGGAATTTCTCATATGCCACAAAACGGTTGAAGCTCCTGTTCAAAAATGATGCTCCGAAATCAACTTCTGTCACCTTAGTGATACATTTTGGGATAGTACCTAAAGTTTAAAGCATAAATTGGGGCACTTTTGAAATTTTCATTTTTGACCAAAATCGACAGGTCCGGGGCTTAGGGAATTTCTCATATGCCACAAAACGGTTGAAGCTCCTGTTCAAAAATGATGCTCCGAAATCAACTTCTGTCACCTTAGTGATACATTTTGGGATAGTACCTAAAGTTTAAAGCAGAAATTGGGGCACTTTTGAAATTTTCATTTTTGACCAAAATCGACAGGTCCGGGGCTTAGGGAATTTCTCATATGCCACAAAACGGTTGAAGCTCCTGTTCAAAAATGATGCTCCGAAATCAACTTCTGTCACCTTAGTGATACATTTTGGTATAGTACCTAAAGTTTAAAGCAGAAATTGGGGCACTTTTGAAATTTTCATTTTTGACCAAAATCGACAGGTCCGGGGCTTAGGGAATTTCTCATGTGCCACAAAACGGTTGAAGCTCCTGTTCAAAAATGATGCTCCGAAATCACTTCTGTCACCTTAGTGATACATTTTGGGATAGTACCTAAAGTTTAAAGCAGAAATTGGGGCACTTTTGAAATTTTCATTTTTGACCAAAATCGACAGGTCTGGGGCTTAGGGAATTTCTCATATGCCACAAAACGGTTGAAGCTCCTGTTCAAAAATGATGCTCCGAAATCACTTCTGTCACCTTAGTGATACATTTTGGGATAGTACCTAAAGTTTAAAGCAGAAATTGGGGCACTTTTGAAATTTACATTTTAGACCAAAATCGTCAGGTCCGGGGCTTAGGGAATTTCTCATATGCCACAAAACGGTTGAGGCTCCTGTTCAAAAATGATGCTCCGAAATCAACTTCTGTCACCTTAGTGATACATTTTGGGATAGTACCTAAAGTTTAAAGCAGAAATTGGGGCACTTTTGAAATTTTCATTTTTGACCAAAATCGACAGGTCCGGGGCTTAGGGAATTTCTCATATGCCACAAAACGGTTGAAGCTCCTGTTCAAAAATGATGCTCCGAAATCAACTTCTGTCACCTTAGTGATACATTTTGGTATAGTACCTAAAGTTTAAAGCAGAAATTGGGGCACTTTTGAAATTTTCATTTTTGACCAAAATCGACAGGTCCGGGGCTTAGGGATTTCTCATGTGCCACAAAACGGTTGAAGCTCCTGTTCAAAAATGATGCTCCGAAATCACTTCTGTCACCTTAGTGATACATTTTGAGATAGTACCTAAAGTTTAAAGCAGAAATTGGGGCACTTTTGAAATTTTCATTTTTGACCAAAATCGACAGGTCTGGGGCTTAGGGAATTTCTCATATGCCACAAAACGGTTGAGGCTCCTGTTCAAAAATGATGCTCCGAAATCAACTTCTGTCACCTTAGTGATACATTTTGGGATAGTACCTAAAGTTTAAAGCAGAAATTGGGGAACTTTTGAAATTTTCAATTTTGACCAAAATCGACAGGTCCGGGGCTTAGGGGATTTCTCATATGCCACAAAACGGTTGAAGCTCCTGTTCAAAAATGATGCTCCGAAATCAACTTCTGTCACCTTTGTGATACATTTTGGGATAGTACCTAAAGTTTAAAGCAGAAATTGGGGCACTTTTGAAATTTACATTTTAGACCAAAATCGTCAGGTCCGGGGCTTAGGGAATTTCTCATATGCCACAAAACGGTTGAAGCTCCTGTTCAAAAATGATGCTCCGAAATCAACTTCTGTCACCTTAGTGATACATTTTGGGATAGTACCTAAAGTTTAAAGCAGAAATTGGGGCACTTTTGAAATTTTCATTTTTGACAAAAATCGACAGGTCCGGGGCTTAGGGAATTTCTCATATGCCACAAAACGGTTGAAGCTCCTGTTCAAAAATGATGCTCCGAAATCACTTCTGTCACCTTAGTGATACATTTTGGGATAGTACCTAAAGTTTAAAGCAGAAATTGGGGCACTTTTGAAATTTTCATTTTTGACCAAAATCGACAGGTCCGGGGCTTAGGGAATTTCTCATATGCCACAAAACGGTTGAAGCTCCTGTTCAAAAATGATGCTCCGAAATCAACTTCTGTCACCTTAGTGATACATTTTGGGATAGTACCTAAAGTTTAAAGCAGAAATTGGGGCACTTTTGACATTTTCATTTTTGACCAAAATCGACAGGTCTTGGGCTTAGGGAATTTCTCATATGCCACAAAACGGTTGAAGCTCCTGTTCAAAAATGATGCTCCGAAATCACTTCTGTCACCTTAGTGATACATTTTGGGATAGTACCTAAAGTTTAAAGCAGAAATTGGGGCACTTTTGAAATTTACATTTTTGACCAAAATCGACAGGTTCTGGGCTTAGGGAATTTCTCATATGCCACAAAACGGTTGAAGCACCTGTTCAAAAATGATGCTCCGAAATCAACTTCTGTCACCTCAGTGATACATTTTGGGATAGTACCTAAAGTTTAAAGCAGAAATTGGGGCACTTTTGAAATTTTCATTTTTGACCAAAATCGACATGTTCGCGGCTTAGGGAATTTTTCATATGCCACAAAACGGTTGAAGCTCCTGTTCAAAAATTATGCTCCAAAATCAACTTCTGTCACCTTAGTGATACATTTTGGGATAGTACCTAAAGTTTCAAGCAGAAATTGGGGCACTTTTGAAATTTTCATTTTTGACCAAAATCGACAGGTCTGGGGCTTAGGGAATTTCTCATATGCCACAAAACGGTTGAAGCTCCTGTTCAAAAATGATGCTTCGAAATCACTTCTGTCACCTTAGTGATACATTTTGGGATAGTACCTAAAGTTTAAAGCAGAAATTGGGGAACTTTTGAAATTTTCAATTTTTACCAAAATCGACAGGTCCGGGGCTTAGGGAATTTCTCATATGCCACAAAACGGTTGAAGCTCCTGTTCAAAAATGATGCTCCGAAATCAACTTCTGTCACCTTAGTGATACATTTTGGGATAGTACCTAAAGTTTAAAGCAGAAATTGGGGCACTTTTGAAATTTACATTTTTGACCAAAATCGACAGGTTCGGGGCTTAGGGAATTTTTCATATGCCACAAAACGGTTGAAGCTCCTGTTCAAAAATGATGCTCCAAAATCAACTTCTGTCACCTTAGTGATACATTTTGGGATAGTACCTAAAGTTTAAAGCAGAAATTGGGGCACTTTTGATATTTTCATTTTTGACCAAAATCGACAGGTTTGGGGCTTAGGGAATTTCTCATATGCCACAAAACGGTTGAAGCACCTGTTCAAAAATGATGCTCCGAAATCAACTTCTGTCACCTTAGTGATACATTTTGGGATAGTACCTAAAGTTTAAAGCATAAATTGGGGCACTTTTGAAATTTTCATTTTTGACCAAAATCGACAGGTCCGGGGCTTAGGGAATTTCTCATATGCCACAAAACGGTTGAAGCTCCTGTTCAAAAATGATGCTCCGAAATCAACTTCTGTCACCTTAGTGATACATTTTGGGATAGTACCTAAAGTTTAAAGCAGAAATTGGGGCACTTTTGACATTTTCATTTTTGACCAAAATCGACAGGTCTTGGGCTTAGGGAATTTCTCATATGCCATAAAACGGTTGAAGCTCCTGTTCAAAAATGATGCTCCGAAATCACTTCTGTCACCTTAGTGATACATTTTGGGATAGTACCTAAAGTTTAAAGCAGAAATTGGGGCACTTTTGAAATTTACATTTTTGACCAAAATCGACAGGTTCGGGGCTTAGGGAATTTCTCATATGCCACAAAACGGTTGAAGCACCTGTTCAAAAATGATGCTCCGAAATCAACTTCTGTCACCTCAGTGATACATTTTGGGATAGTACCTAAAGTTTAAAGCAGAAATTGGGGCACTTTTGAAATTTTCATTTTTGACCAAAATCGACATGTTCGCGGCTTAGGGAATTTTTCATATGCCACAAAACGGTTGAAGCTCCTGTTCAAAAATTATGCTCCAAAATCAACTTCTGTCACCTTAGTGATACATTTTGGGATAGTACCTAAAGTTTCAAGCAGAATTTGGGGCACTTTTGAAATTTTCATTTTTGACCAAAATCGACAGGTCTGGGGCTTAGGGAATTTCTCATATGCCACAAAACGGTTGAAGCTCCTGTTCAAAAATGATGCTTCGAAATCACTTCTGTCACCTTAGTGATACATTTTGGGATAGTACCTAAAGTTTAAAGCAGAAATTGGGGAACTTTTGAAATTTTCAATTTTGACCAAAATCGACAGGTCCGGGGCTTAGGGAATTTCTCATATGCCACAAAACGGTTGAAGCTCCTGTTCAAAAATGATGCTCCGAAATCAACTTCTGTCACCTTAGTGATACATTTTGGGATAGTACCTAAAGTTTAAAGCAGAAATTGGGGCATTTATGAAATTTACATTTTTGACCAAAATCGACAGGTTCGGGGCTTAGGGAATTTTTCATATGCCACAAAACGGTTGAAGCTCTTGTTCAAAAATGATGCTCCAAAATCAACTTCTGTCACCTTAGTGATACATTTTGGGATAGTACCTAAAGTTTAAAGCAGAAATTGGGGCACTTTTGAAATTTACATTTTTGACCAAAATCGACAGGTCTGGGGCTTAGGGAATTTCTCATATGCCACAAAACGGTTGAAGCTCCTGTTCAAAAATGATGCTCCGAAATCAACTTCTGTCACCTTAGTGATACATTTTGGGATAGTACCTAAAGTTTAAAGCATAAATTGGGGCACTTTTGAAATTTTCATTTTTGACCAAAATCGACAGGTCCGGGGCTTAGGGAATTTCTCATATGCCACAAAACGGTTGAAGCTCCTGTTCAAAAATGATGCTCCGAAATCAACTTCTGTCACCTTAGTGATACATTTTGGGATAGTACCTAAAGTTTAAAGCAGAAATTGGGGCACTTTTGAAATTTTCATTTTTGACCAAAATCGACAGGTCCGGGGCTTAGGGAATTTCTCATATGCCACAAAACGGTTGAAGCTCCTGTTCAAAAATGATGCTCCGAAATCAACTTCTGTCACCTTAGTGATACATTTTGGTATAGTACCTAAAGTTTAAAGCAGAAATTGGGGCACTTTTGAAATTTTCATTTTTGACCAAAATCGACAGGTCCGGGGCTTAGGGAATTTCTCATGTGCCACAAAACGGTTGAAGCTCCTGTTCAAAAATGATGCTCCGAAATCACTTCTGTCACCTTAGTGATACATTTTGGGATAGTACCTAAAGTTTAAAGCAGAAATTGGGGCACTTTTGAAATTTTCATTTTTGACCAAAATCGACAGGTCCGGGGCTTAGGGAATTTCTCATATGCCACAAAACGGTTGAAGCTCCTGTTCAAAAATGATGCTCCGAAATCAACTTCTGTCACCTTAGTGATACATTTTGGGATAGTACCTAAAGTTTAAAGCAGAAATTGGGGCACTTTTGACATTTTCATTTTTGACCAAAATCGACAGGTCTTGGGCTTAGGGAATTTCTCATATGCCACAAAACGGTTGAAGCTCCTGTTCAAAAATGATGCTCCGAAATCACTTCTGTCACCTTAGTGATACATTTTCGGATAGTACCTAAAGTTTAAAGCAGAAATTGGGGCACTTTTGAAATTTACATTTTTGACCAAAATCGACAGGTTCTGGGCTTAGGGAATTTCTCATATGCCACAAAACGGTTGAAGCACCTGTTCAAAAATGATGCTCCGAAATCAACTTCTGTCACCTCAGTGATACATTTTGGGATAGTACCTAAAGTTTAAAGCAGAAATTGGGGCACTTTTGAAATTTTCATTTTTGACCAAAATCGACATGTTCGCGGCTTAGGGAATTTTTCATATGCCACAAAACGGTTGAAGCTCCTGTTCAAAAATTATGCTCCAAAATCAACTTCTGTCACCTTAGTGATACATTTTGGGATAGTACCTAAAGTTTCAAGCAGAAATTGGGGCACTTTTGAAATTTTCATTTTTGACCAAAATCGACAGGTCTGGGGCTTAGGGAATTTCTCATATGCCACAAAACGGTTGAAGCTCCTGTTCAAAAATGATGCTTCGAAATCACTTCTGTCACCTTAGTGATACATTTTGGGATAGTACCTAAAGTTTAAAGCAGAAATTGGGGAACTTTTGAAATTTTCAATTTTTACCAAAATCGACAGGTCCGGGGCTTAGGGAATTTCTCATATGCCACAAAACGGTTGAAGCTCCTGTTCAAAAATGATGCTCCGAAATCAACTTCTGTCACCTTAGTGATACATTTTGGGATAGTACCTAAAGTTTAAAGCAGAAATTGGGGCACTTTTGAAATTTACATTTTTGACCAAAATCGACAGGTTCGGGGCTTAGGGAATTTTTCATATGCCACAAAACGGTTGAAGCTCCTGTTCAAAAATGATGCTCCAAAATCAACTTCTGTCACCTTAGTGATACATTTTGGGATAGTACCTAAAGTTTAAAGCAGAAATTGGGGCACTTTTGATATTTTCATTTTTGACCAAAATCGACAGGTTTGGGGCTTAGGGAATTTCTCATATGCCACAAAACGGTTGAAGCACCTGTTCAAAAATGATGCTCCGAAATCAACTTCTGTCACCTTAGTGATACATTTTGGGATAGTACCTAAAGTTTAAAGCATAAATTGGGGCACTTTTGAAATTTTCATTTTTGACCAAAATCGACAGGTCCGGGGCTTAGGGAATTTCTCATATGCCACAAAACGGTTGAAGCTCCTGTTCAAAAATGATGCTCCGAAATCAACTTCTGTCACCTTAGTGATACATTTTGGGATAGTACCTAAAGTTTAAAGCAGAAATTGGGGCACTTTTGACATTTTCATTTTTGACCAAAATCGACATGTTCGCGGCTTAGGGAATTTTTCATATGCCACAAAACGGTTGAAGCTCCTGTTCAAAAATTATGCTCCAAAATCAACTTCTGTCACCTTAGTGATACATTTTGGGATAGTACCTAAAGTTTCAAGCAGAAATTGGGGCACTTTTGAAATTTTCATTTTTGACCAAAATCGACAGGTCTGGGGCTTAGGGAATTTCTCATATGCCACAAAACGGTTGAAGCTCCTGTTCAAAAATGATGCTTCGAAATCACTTCTGTCACCTTAGTGATACATTTTGGGATAGTACCTAAAGTTTAAAGCAGAAATTGGGGAACTTTTGAAATTTTCAATTTTGACCAAAATCGACAGGTCCGGGGCTTAGGGAATTTCTCATATGCCACAAAACGGTTGAAGCTCCTGTTCAAAAATGATGCTCCGAAATCAACTTCTGTCACCTTAGTGATACATTTTGGGATAGTACCTAAAGTTTAAAGCAGAAATTGGGGCACTTTTGAAATTTACATTTTTGACCAAAATCGACAGGTTCGGGGCTTAGGGAATTTTTCATATGCCACAAAACGGTTGAAGCTCCTGTTCAAAAATGATGCTCCAAAATCAACTTCTGTCACCTTAGTGATACATTTTGGGATAGTACCTAAAGTTTAAAGCAGAAATTGGGGCACTTTTGAAATTTACATTTTTGACCAAAATCGACAGGTTTGGGGCTTAGGGAATTTCTCATATGCCACAAAACGGTTGAAGCACCTGTTCAAAAATGATGCTCCGAAATCAACTTCTGTCACCTTAGTGATACATTTTGGGATAGTACCTAAAGTTTAAAGCAGAAATTGGGGCACTTTTGAAATTTTCATTTTTGACCAAAATCGACAGGTCTGGGGCTTAGGGAATTTCTCATATGCCACAAAACGGTTGAAGCTCCTGTTCAAAAATGATGCTCCGAAATCACTTCTGTCACCTTAGTGATACATTTTGGGATAGTACCTAAAGTTTAAAGCAGAAATTGGGGAACTTTTGAAATTTTCAATTTTGACCAAAATCGACAGGTCCGGGGCTTAGGGAATTTCTCATATGCCACAAAACGGTTGAAGCTCCTGTTCAAAAATGATGCTCCGAAATCAACTTCTGTCACCTTTGTGATACATTTTGGGATAGTACCTAAAGTTTAAAGCAGAAATTGGGGAACTTTTGAAATTTTCAATTTTGACCAAAATCGACAGGTCCGGGGCTTAGGGAATTTCTCATATGCCACAAAACGGTTGAAGCTCCTGTTCAAAAATGATGCTCCGAAATCAACTTCTGTCACCTTAGTGATACATTTTGGGATAGTACCTAAAGTTTAAAGCAGAAATTGGGGCACTTTTGAAATTTTCATTTTTGACCAAAATCGACAGGTCCGGGGCTTAGGGAATTTCTCATATGCCACAAAACGGTTGAAACTCCTGTTCAAAAATAATGCTCCGAAATCAACTTCTGTCACCTTAGTGATACATTTTGGGATAGTACCTAAAGTTTAAAGCAGAAATTGGGGCACTTTTGAAATTTTCATTTTTGACCAAAATCGACAGGTCCGGGGCTTAGGGAATTTCTCATATGCCACAAAACGGTTGAAGCTCCTGTTCAAAAATGATGCTCCGAAATCAACTTCTGTCACCTTAGTGATACATTTTGGGATAGTACCTAAAGTTTAAAGCAGAAATTGGGGCACTTTTGAAATTTTCATTTTTGACCAAAATCGACAGGTCCGGGGCTTAGGGAATTTCTCATATGCCACAAAACGGTTGAAGCTCCTGTTCAAAAATGATGCTCCTAAATCAACTTCTGTCACCTTAGTGATACATTTTGGGATAGTACCTAAAGTTTAAAGCAGAAATTGCTGCACTTTTGAAATTTACATTTTTGACCAAAATCGACAGGTCCGGGGCTTAGGGAATTTCTCATATGCCACAAAACGGTTGAAGCTCCTGTTCAAAAATGATGCTCCGAAATCAACTTCTGTCACCTTAGTGATACATTTTGGGATAGTACCTAAAGTTTAAAGCATAAATTGGGGCACTTTTGAAATTTTCATTTTTGTCCAAAATCGACAGGTCCGGGGCTTAGGGAATTTCTCATATGCCACAAAACGGTTGAAGCTCCTGTTCAAAAATGATGCTCCGAAATCAACTTCTGTCACCTTAGTGATACATTTTGGGATAGTACCTAAAGTTTAAAGCAGAAATTGGGGCACTTTTGACATTTTCATTTTTGACCAAAATCGACAGGTCTTGGGCTTAGGGAATTTCTCATATGCCACAAAACGGTTGAAGCTCCTGTTCAAAAATGATGCTCCGAAATCACTTCTGTCACCTTAGTGATACATTTTGGGATAGTACCTAAAGTTTAAAGCAGAAATTGGGGCACTTTTGAAATTTTCATTTTTGACCAAAATCGACAGGTCTGGGGCTTAGGGAATTTCTCATATGCCACAAAACGGTTGAAGCTCCTGTTCAAAAATGATGCTCTGAAATCACTTCTGTCACCTTAGTGATACATTTTGGGATAGTACCTAAAGTTTAAAGCAGAAATTGGGGCACTTTTGAAATTTACATTTTTGACCAAAATCGACAGGTTCGGGGCTTAGGGAATTTCTCATATGCCACAAAACGGATGAAGCACCTGTTCAAAAATGATGCTCCGAAATCAACTTCTGTCACCTCAGTGATACATTTTGGGATAGTACCTAAAGTTTAAAGCAGAAATTGGGGCACTTTTGAAATTTTCATTTTTGACCAAAATCGACAGGTCTGGGGCTTAGGGAATTTCTCATATGCCACAAAACGGTTGAAGCTCCTGTTCAAAAATGATGCTCCGAAATCACTTCTGTCACCTTAGTGATACATTTTGGGATAGTACCTAAAGTTTAAAGCAGAAATTGGGGCACTTTTGAAATTTACATTTTAGACCAAAATCGTCAGGTCCGGGGCTTAGGGAATTTCTTATATGCCACAAAACGGTTGAAGCTCCTGTTCAAAAATGATGCTCCGAAATCAACTTCTGTCACCTTAGTGATACATTTTGGGATAGTACCTAAAGTTTAAAGCAGAAATTGGGGCACTTTTGAAATTTTCATTTTTGACAAAAATCGACAGGTCCGGGGCTTAGGGAATTTCTCATATGCCACAAAACGGTTGAAGCTCCTGTTCAAAAATGATGCTCCGAAATCACTTCTGTCACCTTAGTGATACATTTTGGGATAGTACCTAAAGTTTAAAGCAGAAATTGGGGCACTTTTGAAATTTTCATTTTTGACCAAAATCGACAGGTCCGGGGCTTAGGGAATTTCTCATATGCCACAAAACGGTTGAAGCTCCTGTTCAAAAATGATGCTCCGAAATCAACTTCTGTCACCTTAGTGATACATTTTGGGATAGTACCTAAAGTTTAAAGCAGAAATTGGGGCACTTTTGACATTTTCATTTTTGACCAAAATCGACAGGTCTTGGGCTTAGGGAATTTCTCATATGCCACAAAACGGTTGAAGCTCCTGTTCAAAAATGATGCTCCGAAATCACTTCTGTCACCTTAGTGATACATTTTGGGATAGTACCTAAAGTTTAAAGCAGAAATTGGGGCACTTTTGAAATTTACATTTTTGACCAAAATCGACAGGTTCTGGGCTTAGGGAATTTCTCATATGCCACAAAACGGTTGAAGCACCTGTTCAAAAATGATGCTCCGAAATCAACTTCTGTCACCTCAGTGATACATTTTGGGATAGTACCTAAAGTTTAAAGCAGAAATTGGGGCACTTTTGAAATTTTCATTTTTGACCAAAATCGACATGTTCGCGGCTTAGGGAATTTTTCATATGCCACAAAACGGTTGAAGCTCCTGTTCAAAAATTATGCTCCAAAATCAACTTCTGTCACCTTAGTGATACATTTTGGGATAGTACCTAAAGTTTCAAGCAGAAATTGGGGCACTTTTGAAATTTTCATTTTTGACCAAAATCGACAGGTCTGGGGCTTAGGGAATTTCTCATATGCCACAAAACGGTTGAAGCTCCTGTTCAAAAATGATGCTTCGAAATCACTTCTGTCACCTTAGTGATACATTTTGGGATAGTACCTAAAGTTTAAAGCAGAAATTGGGGAACTTTTGAAATTTTCAATTTTTACCAAAATCGACAGGTCCGGGGCTTAGGGAATTTCTCATATGCCACAAAACGGTTGAAGCTCCTGTTCAAAAATGATGCTCCGAAATCAACTTCTGTCACCTTAGTGATACATTTTGGGATAGTACCTAAAGTTTAAAGCAGAAATTGGGGCACTTTTGATATTTTCATTTTTGACCAAAATCGACAGGTTTGGGGCTTAGGGAATTTCTCATATGCCACAAAACGGTTGAAGCACCTGTTCAAAAATGATGCTCCGAAATCAACTTCTGTCACCTTAGTGATACATTTTGGGATAGTACCTAAAGTTTAAAGCATAAATTGGGGCACTTTTGAAATTTTCATTTTTGACCAAAATCGACAGGTCCGGGGCTTAGGGAATTTCTCATATGCCACAAAACGGTTGAAGCTCCTGTTCAAAAATGATGCTCCGAAATCAACTTCTGTCACCTTAGTGATACATTTTGGGATAGTACCTAAAGTTTAAAGCAGAAATTGGGGCACTTTTGACATTTTCATTTTTGACCAAAATCGACAGGTCTTGGGCTTAGGGAATTTCTCATATGCCATAAAACGGTTGAAGCTCCTGTTCAAAAATGATGCTCCGAAATCACTTCTGTCACCTTAGTGATACATTTTGGGATAGTACCTAAAGTTTAAAGCAGAAATTGGGGCACTTTTGAAATTTACATTTTTGACCAAAATCGACAGGTTCGGGGCTTAGGGAATTTCTCATATGCCACAAAACGGTTGAAGCACCTGTTCAAAAATGATGCTCCGAAATCAACTTCTGTCACCTCAGTGATACATTTTGGGATAGTACCTAAAGTTTAAAGCAGAAATTGGGGCACTTTTGAAATTTTCATTTTTGACCAAAATCGACATGTTCGCGGCTTAGGGAATTTTTCATATGCCACAAAACGGTTGAAGCTCCTGTTCAAAAATTATGCTCCAAAATCAACTTCTGTCACCTTAGTGATACATTTTGGGATAGTACCTAAAGTTTCAAGCAGAAATTGGGGCACTTTTGAAATTTTCATTTTTGACCAAAATCGACAGGTCTGGGGCTTAGGGAATTTCTCATATGCCACAAAACGGTTGAAGCTCCTGTTCAAAAATGATGCTCCGAAATCACTTCTGTCACCTTAGTGATACATTTTGGGATAGTACCTAAAGTTTAAAGCAGAAATTGGGGCACTTTTGAAATTTACATTTTTGACCAAAATCGACAGGTTCGGGGCTTAGGGAATTTCTCATATGCCACAAAACGGTTGAAGCACCTGTTCAAAAATGATGCTCCGAAATCAACTTCTGTCACCTCAGTGATACATTTTGGGATAGTACCTAAAGTTTAAAGCAGAAATTGGGGCACTTTTGAAATTTTCATTTTTGACCAAAATCGACATGTTCGCGGCTTAGGGAATTTTTCATATGCCACAAAACGGTTGAAGCTCCTGTTCAAAAATGATGCTTCGAAATCACTTCTGTCACCTTAGTGATACATTTTGGGATAGTACCTAAAGTTTAAAGCAGAAATTGGGGAACTTTTGAAATTTTCAATTTTGACCAAAATCGACAGGTCCGGGGCTTAGGGAATTTCTCATATGCCACAAAACGGTTGAAGCTCCTGTTCAAAAATGATGCTCCGAAATCAACTTCTGTCACCTTAGTGATACATTTTGGGATAGTACCTAAAGTTTAAAGCAGAAATTGGGGCACTTTTGAAATTTACATTTTTGACCAAAATCGACAGGTTCGGGGCTTAGGGAATTTTTCATATGCCACAAAACGGTTGAAGCTCCTGTTCAAAAATGATGCTCCAAAATCAACTTCTGTCACCTTAGTGATACATTTTGGGATAGTACCTAAAGTTTAAAGCAGAAATTGGGGCACTTTTGAAATTTAAATTTTTGACCAAAATCGACAGGTTTGGGGCTTAGGGAATTTCTCATATGCCACAAAACGGTTGAAGCACCTGTTCAAAAATGATGCTCCGAAATCAACTTCTGTCACCTTAGTGATACATTTTGGGATAGTACCTAAAGTTTAAAGCATAAATTGGGGCACTTTTGAAATTTTCATTTTTGACCAAAATCGACAGGTCCGGGGCTTAGGGAATTTCTCATATGCCACAAAACGGTTGTAGCTCCTGTTCAAAAATGATGCTCCGAAATCAACTTCTGTCACCTTAGTGATACATTTTGGGATAGTACCTAAAGTTTAAAGCAGAAATTGGGGCACTTTTGAAATTTTCATTTTTGACCAAAATCGACAGGTCCGGGGCTTAGGGAATTTCTCATATGCCACAAAACGGTTGAAGCTCCTGTTCAAAAATGATGCTCCGAAATCAACTTCTGTCACCTTAGTGATACATTTTGGTATAGTACCTAAAGTTTAAAGCAGAAATTGGGGCACTTTTGAAATTTTCATTTTTGACCAAAATCGACAGGTCCGGGGCTTAGGGAATTTCTCATATGCCACAAAACGGTTGAAGCTCCTGTTCAAAAATGATGCTCCGAAATCACTTCTGTCACCTTAGTGATACATTTTGGGATAGTACCTAAAGTTTAAAGCAGAAATTGGGGCACTTTTGAAATTTTCATTTTTGACCAAAATCGACAGGTCTGGGGCTTAGGGAATTTCTCATATGCCACAAAACGGTTGAAGCTCCTGTTCAAAAATGATGCTCCGAAATCACTTCTGTCACCTTAGTGATACATTTTGGGATAGTACCTAAAGTTTAAAGCAGAAATTGGGGCACTTTTGAAATTTACATTTTTGACCAAAATCGACAGGTTCGGGGCTTAGGGAATTTCTCATATGCCACAAAACGGATGAAGCACCTGTTCAAAAATGATGCTCCGAAATCAACTTCTGTCACCTCAGTGATACATTTTGGGATAGTACCTAAAGTTTAAAGCAGAAATTGGGGCACTTTTGAAATTTTCATTTTTGACCAAAATCGACAGGTCTGGGGCTTAGGGAATTTCTCATATGCCACAAAACGGTTGAAGCTCCTGTTCAAAAATGATGCTCCGAAATCACTTCTGTCACCTTAGTGATACATTTTGGGATAGTACCTAAAGTTTAAAGCAGAAATTGGGGAACTTTTGAAATTTTCAATTTTGACCAAAATCGACAGGTCCGGGGCTTAGGGAATTTCTCATATGCCACAAAACGGTTGAAGCTCCTGTTCAAAAATGATGCTCCGAAATCAACTTCTGTCACCTTTGTGATACATTTTGGGATAGTACCTAAAGTTTAAAGCAGAAATTGGGGCACTTTTGAAATTTACATTTTAGACCAAAATCGCCAGGTCCGGGGCTTAGGGAATTTCTCATATGCCACAAAACGGTTGAGGCTCCTGTTCAAAAATGATGCTCCGAAATCAACTTCTGTCACCTTAGTGATACATTTTGGGATAGTACCTAAAGTTTAAAGCAGAAATTGGGGCACTTTTGAAATTTTCATTTTTGACCAAAATCGACAGGTCCGGGGCTTAGGGAATTTCTCATATGCCACAAAACGGTTGAAACTCCTGTTCAAAAATAATGCTCCGAAATCAACTTCTGTCACCTTAGTGATACATTTTGGGATAGTACCTAAAGTTTAAAGCAGAAATTGGGGCACTTTTGAAATTTTCATTTTTGACCAAAATCGACAGGTCCGAGGCTTAGGGAATTTCTCATAAGCCACAAAACGGTTGAAGCTCCTGTTCAAAAATGATGCTCCTAAATCAACTTCTGTCACCTTAGTGATACATTTTGGGATAGTACCTAAAGTTTAAAGCAGAAATTGTTGCACTTTTGAAATTTACATTTTTGACCAAAATCGACAGGTCCGGGGCTTAGGGAATTTCTCATATGCCACAAAACGGTTGAAGCTCCTGTTCAAAAATGATGCTCCGAAATCAACTTCTGTCACCTTAGTGATACATTTTGGGATAGTACCTAAAGTTTAAAGCATAAATTGGGGCACTTTTGAAATTTTCATTTTTGTCCAAAATCGACAGGTCCGGGGCTTAGGGAATTTCTCATATGCCACAAAACGGTTGAAGCTCCTGTTCAAAAATGATGCTCCGAAATCAACTTCTGTCACCTTAGTGATACATTTTGGGATAGTACCTAAAGTTTAAAGCAGAAATTGGGGCACTTTTGAAATTTTCATTTTTGACCAAAATCGACAGGTCCGGGGCTTAGGGAATTTCTCATGTGCCACAAAACGGTTGAAGCTCCTGTTCAAAAATGATGCTCCGAAATCAACTTCTGTCACCTTAGTGATACATTTTGGGATAGTACCTAAAGTTTAAAGCAGAAATTGGGGCACTTTTGACATTTTCATTTTTGACCAAAATCGACAGGTCTTGGGCATAGGGAATTTCTCATATGCCACAAAACGGTTGAAGCTCCTGTTCAAAAATGATGCTCCGAAATCACTTCTGTCACCTTAGTGATACATTTTGGGATAGTACCTAAAGTTTAAAGCAGAAATTGGGGCACTTTTGAAATTTACATTTTTGACCAAAATCGACAGGTTCGGGGCTTAGGGAATTTCTCATATGCCACAAAACGGTTGAAGCACCTGTTCAAAAATGATGCTCCGAAATCAACTTCTGTCACCTCAGTGATACATTTTGGGATAGTACCTAAAGTTTAAAGCAGAAATTGGGGCACTTTTGAAATTTTCATTTTTGACTAAAATCGACATGTTCGCGGCTTAGGGAATTTTTCATATGCCACAAAACGGTTGAAGCTCCTGTTCAAAAATTATGCTCCAAAATCAACTTCTGTCACCTTAGTGATACATTTTGGGATAGTACCTAAAGTTTCAAGCAGAAATTGGGGCACTTTTGAAATTTTCATTTTTGACCAAAATCGACAGGTCTGGGGCTTAGGGAATTTCTCATATGCCACAAAACGGTTGAAGCTCCTGTTCAAAAATGATGCTTCGAAATCACTTCTGTCACCTAAGTGATACATTTTGGGATAGTACCTAAAGTTTAAAGCAGAAATTGGGGAACTTTTGAAATTTTCAATTTTGACCAAAATCGACAGGTCCGGGGCTTAGGGAATTTCTCATATGCCACAAAACGGTTGAAGCTCCTGTTCAAAAATGATGCTCCGAAATCAACTTCTGTCACCTTTGTGATACATTTTGGGATAGTACCTAAAGTTTAAAGCAGAAATTGGGGCACTTTTGAAATTTACATTTTAGACCAAAATCGCCAGGTCCGGGGCTTAGGGAATTTCTCATATGCCACAAAACGGTTGAGGCTCCTGTTCAAAAATGATGCTCCGAAATCAACTTCTGTCACCTTAGTGATACATTTTGGGATAGTACCTAAAGTTTAAAGCAGAAATTGGGGCACTTTTGAAATTTTCATTTTTGACCAAAATCGACAGGTCCGGGGCTTAGGGAATTTCTCATATGCCACAAAACGGTTGAAACTCCTGTTTAAAAATAATGCTCCGAAATCAACTTCTGTCACCTTAGTGATACATTTTGGGATAGTACCTAAAGTTTAAAGCAGAAATTGGGGCACTTTTGAAATTTTCATTTTTGACCAAAATCGACAGGTCCGGGGCTTAGGGAATTTCTCATATGCCACAAAACGGTTGAAGCTCCTGTTCAAAAATGATGCTCCGAAATCAACTTCTGTCACCTTAGTGATACATTTTGGGATAGTACCTAAAGTTTAAAGCAGAAATTGGGGCACTTTTGAAATTTTCATTTTTGACCAAAATCGACAGGTCCGGGGCTTAGGGAATTTCTCATATGCCACAAAACGGTTGAAGCTCCTGTTCAAAAATGATGCTCCTAAATCAACTTCTGTCACCTTAGTGATACATTTTGGGATAGTACCTAAAGTTTAAAGCAGAAATTGTTGCACTTTTGAAATTTACATTTTTGACCAAAATCGACAGGTCCGGGGCTTAGGGAATTTCTCATATGCCACAAAACGGTTGAAGCTCCTGTTCAAAAATGATGCTCCGAAATCAACTTCTGTCACCTTAGTGATACATTTTGGGATAGTACCTAAAGTTTAAAGCAGAAATTGGGGCACTTTTGAAATTTTCATTTTTGACCAAAATCGACAGGTCCGGGGCTTAGGGAATTTCTCATATGCCACAAAACGGTTGAAGCTCCTGTTCAAAAATGATGCTCCTAAATCAACTTCTGTCACCTTAGTGATACATTTTGGGATAGTACCTAAAGTTTAAAGCAGAAATTGTTGCACTTTTGAAATTTACATTTTTGACCAAAATCGACAGGTCCGGGGCTTAGGGAATTTCTCATATGCCACAAAACGGTTGAAGCTCCTGTTCAAAAATGATGCTCCGAAATCAACTTCTGTCACCTTAGTGATACATTTTGGGATAGTACCTAAAGTTTAAAGCATAAATTGGGGCACTTTTGAAATTTTCATTTTTGTCCAAAATCGACAGGTCCGGGGCTTAGGGAATTTCTCATATGCCACAAAACGGTTGAAGCTCCTGTTCAAAAATGATGCTCCGAAATCAACTTCTGTCACCTTAGTGATACATTTTGGGATAGTACCTAAAGTTTAAAGCAGAAATTGGGGCACTTTTGAAATTTTCATTTTTGACCAAAATCGACAGGTCCGGGGCTTAGGGAATTTCTCATATGCCACAAAACGGTTGAAGCTCCTGTTCAAAAATGATGCTCCGAAATCAACTTCTGTCACCTTAGTGATACATTTTGGGATAGTACCTAAAGTTTAAAGCAGAAATTGGGGCACTTTTGACATTTTCATTTTTGACCAAAATCGACAGGTCTTGGGCTTAGGGAATTTCTCATATGCCACAAAACGGTTGAAGCTCCTGTTCAAAAATGATGCTCCGAAATCACTTCTGTCACCTTAGTGATACATTTTGGGATAGTACCTAAAGTTTAAAGCAGAAATTGGGGCACTTTTGAAATTTACATTTTTGACCAAAATCGACAGGTTCGGGGCTTAGGGAATTTCTCATATGCCACAAAACGGTTGAAGCACCTGTTCAAAAATGATGCTCCGAAATCAACTTCTGTCACCTCAGTGATACATTTTGGGATAGTACCTAAAGTTTAAAGCAGAAATTGGGGCACTTTTGAAATTTTCATTTTTGACCAAAATCGACATGTTCGCGGCTTAGGGAATTTTTCATATGCCACAAAACGGTTGAAGCTCCTGTTCAAAAATTATGCTCCAAAATCAACTTCTGTCACCTTAGTGATACATTTTGGGATAGTACCTAAAGTTTCAAGCAGAAATTGGGGCACTTTTGAAATTTTCATTTTTGACCAAAATCGACAGGTCTGGGGCTTAGGGAATTTCTCATATGCCACAAAACGGTTGAAGCTCCTGTTCAAAAATGATGCTTCGAAATCACTTCTGTCACCTTAGTGATACATTTTGGGATAGTACCTAAAGTTTAAAGCAGAAATTGGGGAACTTTTGAAATTTTCAATTTTGACCAAAATCGACAGGTCCGGGGCTTAGGGAATTTCTCATATGCCACAAAACGGTTGAAGCTCCTGTTCAAAAATGATGCTCCGAAATCAACTTCTGTCACCTTAGTGATACATTTTGGGATAGTACCTAAAGTTTGAAGCAGAAATTGGGGCACTTTTGAAATTTTCATTTTTGACCAAAATCGACAGGTCCGGGGCTTAGGGAATTTTTCATATGCCACAAAACGGTTGAAGCTCCTGTTCAAAAATGATGCTCCAAAATCAACTTCTGTCACCTTAGTGATACATTTTGGGATAGTACCTAAAGTTTAAAGCAGAAATTGGGGCACTTTTGAAATTTACATTTTTGACCAAAATCGACAGGTTCGGGGCTTAGGGAATTTCTCATATGCCACAAAACGGTTAAAGCACCTGTTCAAAAATGATGCTCCGAAATCAACTTCTGTCACCTTAGTGATACATTTTGGGATAGTACCTAAAGTTTAAAGCATAAATTGGGGCACTTTTGAAATTTTCATTTTTGACCAAAATCGACAGGTCCGGGGCTTAGGGAATTTCTCATATGCCACAAAACGGTTGAAGCTCCTGTTCAAAAATGATGCTCCGAAATCAACTTCTGTCACCATAGTGATACATTTTGGGATAGTACCTAAAGTTTAAAGCAGAAATTGGGGCACTTTTGAAATTTTCATTTTTGACCAAAATCGACAGGTCCGGGGCTTAGGGAATTTCTCATATGCCACAAAACGGTTGAAGCTCCTGTTCAAAAATGATGCTCCGAAATCAACTTCTGTCACCTTAGTGATACATTTTGGTATAGTACCTAAAGTTTAAAGCAGAAATTGGGGCACTTTTGAAATTTTCATTTTTGACCAAAATCGACAGGTCCGGGGCTTAGGGAATTTCTCATATGCCACAAAACGGTTGAAGCTCCTGTTCAAAAATGATGCTCCGAAATCAACTTCTGTCACCTTTGTGATACATTTTGGGATAGTACCTAAAGTTTAAAGCAGAAATTGGGGCACTTTTGAAATTTACATTTTAGACCAAAATCGTCAGGTCCGGGGCTTAGGGAATTTCTCATATGCCACAAAACGGTTGAGGCTCCTGTTCAAAAATGATGCTCCGAAATCAACTTCTGTCACCTTAGTGATACATTTTGGGATAGTACCTAAAGTTTAAAGCAGAAATTGGGGCACTTTTGAAATTTTCATTTTTGACCAAAATCGACAGGTCCGGGGCTTAGGGAATTTCTCATATGCCACAAAACGGTTGAAACTCCTGTTCAAAAATAATGCTCCGAAATCAACTTCTGTCACCTTAGTGATACATTTTGGGATAGTACCTAAAGTTTAAAGCAGAAATTGGGGCACTTTTGAAATTTTCATTTTTGACCAAAATCGACAGGTCCGGGGCTTAGGGAATTTCTCATATGCCACAAAACGGTTGAAGCTCCTGTTCAAAAATGATGCTCCGAAATCAACTTCTGTCACCTTAGTGATACATTTTGGGATAGTACCTAAAGTTTAAAGCAGAAATTGGGGCACTTTTGAAATTTTCATTTTTGACCAAAATCGACAGGTCCGGGGCTTAGGGAATTTCTCATATGCCACAAAACGGTTGAAGCTCCTGTTCAAAAATGATGCTCCTAAATCAACTTCTGTCACCTTAGTGATACATTTTGGGATAGTACCTAAAGTTTAAAGCAGAAATTGTTGCACTTTTGAAATTTACATTTTTGACCAAAATCGACAGGTCCGGGGCTTAGGGAATTTCTCATATGCCACAAAACGGTTGAAGCTCCTGTTCAAAAATGATGCTCCGAAATCAACTTCTGTCACCTTAGTGATACATTTTGGGATAGTACCTAAAGTTTAAAGCATAAATTGGGGCACTTTTGAAATTTTCATTTTTGTCCAAAATCGACAGGTCCGGGGCTTAGGGAATTTCTCATATGCCACAAAACGGTTGAAGCTCCTGTTCAAAAATGATGCTCCGAAATCAACTTCTGTCACCTTAGTGATACATTTTGGGATAGTACCTAAAGTTTAAAGCAGAAATTGGGGCACTTTTGAAATTTTCATTTTTGACCAAAATCGACAGGTCCGGGGTTTAGGGAATTTCTCATATGCCACAAAACGGTTGAAGCTCCTGTTCAAAAATGATGCTCCGAAATCACTTCTGTCACCTTAGTGATACATTTTGGGATAGTACCTAAAGTTTAAAGCAGAAATTGGGGCACTTTTGAGATTTTCATTTTTGACCAAAATCGACAGGTCCGGGGCTTAGGGAATTTCTCATATGCCACAAAACGGTTGAAGCTCCTGTTCAAAAATGATGCTCCGAAATCAACTTCTGTCACCTTAGTGATACATTTTGGGATAGTACCTAAAGTTTAAAGCAGAAATTGGGGCACTTTTGACATTTTCATTTTTGACCAAAATCGACAGGTCTTGGGCTTAGGGAATTTCTCATATGCCACAAAACGGTTGAAGCTCCTGTTCAAAAATGATGCTCCGAAATCACTTCTGTCACCTTAGTGATACATTTTGGGATAGTACCTAAAGTTTAAAGTAGAAATTGGGGAACTTTTGAAATTTTCAATTTTGACCAAAATCGACAGGTCCGGGGCTTAGGGAATTTCTCATATGCCACAAAACGGTTGAAGCTCCTGTTCAAAAATGATGCTCCGAAATCAACTTCTGTCACCTTAGTGATACATTTTGGGATAGTACCTAAAGTTTGAAGCAGAAATTGTTGCACTTTTGAAATTTTCATTTTTGACCAAAATCGACAGGTTCGGGGCTTAGGGAATTTCTCATATGCCACAAAACGGTTGAAGCACCTGTTCAAAAATGATGCTCCGAAATCAACTTCTGTCACCTTAGTGATACATTTTGGGATAGTACCTAAAGTTTAAAGCAGAAATTGGGGCACTTTTGAAATTTTCATTTTTGACCAAAATCGACAGGTCCGGGGCTTAGGGAATTTCTCATATGCCACAAAACGGTTGAAGCTCCTGTTCAAAAATGATGCTCCTAAATCAACTTCCGTCACCTTAGTGATACATTTTGGGATAGTACCTAAAGTTTAAAGCAGAAATTGGGGCACTTTTGAAATTTACATTTTTGACCAAAATCGACAGGTCTGGGGCTTAGGGAATTTCTCATATGCCACAAAACGGTTGAAGCTCCTGTTCAAAAATGATGCTCCGAAATCAACTTCTGTCACCTTAGTGATACATTTTGGGATAGTACCTAAAGTTTAAAGCATAAATTGGGGCACTTTTGAAATTTTCATTTTTGACCAAAATCGACAGGTCCGGGGCTTAGGGAATTTCTCATATGCCACAAAATGGTTGAAGCTCCTGTTCAAAAATGATGCTCCGAAATCAACTTCTGTCACCTTAGTGATACATTTTGGGATAGTACCTAAAGTTTAAAGCAGAAATTGGGGCACTTTTGAAATTTACATTTTAGACCAAAATCGTCAGGTCCGGGGCTTAGGGAATTTCTCATATGCCACAAAACGGTTGAAGCTCCTGTTCAAAAATGATGCTCCGAAATCAACTTCTGTCACCTTAGTGATACATTTTGGGATAGTACCTAAAGTTTAAAGCAGAAATTGGGGCACTTTTGAAATTTTCATTTTTGACCAAAATCGACAGGTCCGGGGCTTAGGGAATTTCTCATATGCCACAAAACGGTTGAAGCTCCTGTTCAAAAATGATGCTCCTAAATCAACTTCTGTCACCTTAGTGATACATTTTGGGATAGTACCTAAAGTTTAAAGCAGAAATTGTTGCACTTTTGAAATTTACATTTTTGACCAAAATCGACAGGTCCGGGGCTTAGGGAATTTCTCATATGCCACAAAACGGTTGAAGCTCCTGTTCAAAAATGATGCTCCGAAATCAACTTCTGTCACCTTAGTGATACATTTTGGGATAGTACCTAAAGTTTAAAGCATAAATTGGGGCACTTTTGAAATTTTCATTTTTGTCCAAAATCGACAGGTCCGGGGCTTAGGGAATTTCTCATATGCCACAAAACGGTTGAAGCTCCTGTTCAAAAATGATGCTCCGAAATCAACTTCTGTCACCTTAGTGATACATTTTGGGATAGTACCTAAAGTTTAAAGCAGAAATTGGGGCACTTTTGAAATTTTCATTTTTGACCAAAATCGACAGGTCCGGGGCTTAGGGAATTTCTCATATGCCACAAAACGGTTGAAGCTCCTGTTCAAAAATGATGCTCCGAAATCACTTCTGTCACCTTAGTGATACATTTTGGGATAGTACCTAAAGTTTAAAGCAGAAATTGGGGCACTTTTGAAATTTTCATTTTTGACCAAAATCGACAGGTCCGGGGCTTAGGGAATTTCTCATATGCCACAAAACGGTTGAAGCTCCTGTTCAAAAATGATGCTCCGAAATCAACTTCTGTCACCTTAGTGATACATTTTGGGATAGTACCTAAAGTTTAAAGCAGAAATTGGGGCACTTTTGACATTTTCATTTTTGACCAAAATCGACAGGTCTTGGGCTTAGGGAATTTCTCATATGCCACAAAACGGTTGAAGCTCCTGTTCAAAAATGATGCTCCGAAATCACTTCTGTCACCTTAGTGATACATTTTGGGATAGTACCTAAAGTTTAAAGCAGAAATTGGGGCACTTTTGAAATTTACATTTTTGACCAAAATCGACAGGTTCGGGGCTTAGGGAATTTCTCATATGCCACAAAACGGTTGAAGCACCTGTTCAAAAATGATGCTCCGAAATCAACTTCTGTCACCTCAGTGATACATTTTGGGATAGTACCTAAAGTTTAAAGCAGAAATTGGGGCACTTTTGAAATTTTCATTTTTGACCAAAATCGACAGGTCTGGGGCTTAGGGAATTTCTCATATGCCACAAAACGGTTGAAGCTCCTTTTCAAAAATGATGCTTCGAAATCACTTCTGTCACCTTAGTGATACATTTTGGGATAGTACCTAAAGTTTAAAGTAGAAATTGGGGAACTTTTGAAATTTTCAATTTTGACCAAAATCGACAGGTCCGGGGCTTAGGGAATTTCTCATATGCCACAAAACGGTTGAAGCTCCTGTTCAAAAATGATGCTCCAAAATCAACTTCTGTCACCTTAGTGATACATTTTGGGATAGTACCTAAAGTTTGAAGCAGAAATTGGGGCACTTTTGAAATTTTCATTTTTGACCAAAATCGACAGGTTCGGGGCTTAGGGAATTTCTCATATGCCACAAAACGGTTGAAGCACCTGTTCAAAAATGATGCTCCGAAATCAACTTCTGTCACCTTAGTGATACATTTTGGGATAGTACCTAAAGTTTAAAGCATAAATTGGGGCACTTTTTAAATTTTCATTTTTGACCAAAATCGACAGGTCCGGGGCTTAGGGAATTTCTCATATGCCACAAAACGGTTGAAGCTCCTGTTCAAAAATGATGCTCCGAAATCAACTTCTGTCACCTTAGTGATACATTTTGGGATAGTACCTAAAGTTTAAAGCAGAAATTGGGGCACTTTTGAAATTTTCATTTTTGACCAAAATCGACAGGTCCGGGGCTTAGGGAATTTCTCATGTGCCACAAAACGGTTGAAGCTCCTGTTCAAAAATGATGCTCCGAAATCACTTCTGTCACCTTAGTGATACATTTTGGGATCGTACCTAAAGTTTAAAGCAGAAATTGGGGCACTTTTGAAATTTTCATTTTTGACCAAAATCGACAGGTCTGGGGCTTAGGGAATTTCTCATATGCCACAAAACGGTTGAAGCTCCTGTTCAAAAATGATGCTCCGAAATCACTTCTGTCACCTTAGTGATACATTTTGGGATAGTACCTAAAGTTTAAAGCAGAAATTGGGGAACTTTTGAAATTTTCAATTTTGACCAAAATCGACAGGTCCGGGGCTTAGGGAATTTCTCATATGCCACAAAACGGTTGAAGCTCCTGTTCAAAAATGATGCTCCGAAATCAACTTCTGTCACCTTAGTGATACATTTTGGTATAGTACCTAAAGTTTAAAGCAGAAATTGGGGAACTTTTGAAATTTTCATTTTTGACCAAAATCGACAGGTCCGGGGCTTAGGGAATTTCTCATGTGCCACAAAACGGTTGAAGCTCCTGTTCAAAAATGATGCTCCGAAATCACTTCTGTCACCTTAGTGATACATTTTGGGATCGTACCTAAAGTTTAAAGCAGAAATTGGGGCACTTTTGAAATTTTCATTTTTGACCAAAATCGACAGGTCTGGGGCTTAGGGAATTTCTCATATGCCACAAAACGGTTGAAGCTCCTGTTCAAAAATGATGCTCCGAAATCACTTCTGTCACCTTAGTGATACATTTTGGGATAGTACCTAAAGTTTAAAGCAGAAATTGGGGAACTTTTGAAATTTTCAATTTTGACCAAAATCGACAGGTCCGGGGCTTAGGGAATTTCTCATATGCCACAAAACGGTTGAAGCTCCTGTTCAAAAATGATGCTCCGAAATCAACTTCTGTCACCTTAGTGATACATTTTGGGATCGTACCTAAAGTTTAAAGCAGAAATTGGGGCACTTTTGAAATTTTCATTTTTGACCAAAATCGACAGGTCCGGGGCTTAGGGAATTTCTCATATGCCACAAAACGGTTGAAGCTCCTGTTCAAAAATGATGCTCCGAAATCAACTTCTGTCACCTTAGTGATACATTTTGGGATAGTACCTAAAGTTTAAAGCAGAAATTGGGGCACTTTTGACATTTTCATTTTTGACCAAAATCGACAGGTCCGGGGCTTAGGGAATTTCTCATATGCCACAAAACGGTTGAAGCTCCTGTTCAAAAATGATGCTCCTAAATCAACTTCTGTCACCTTAGTGATACATTTTGGGATAGTACCTAAAGTTTAAAGCAGAAATTGTTGCACTTTTGAAATTTTCATTTTTGACCAAAATCGACAGGTCCGGGGCTTAGGGAATTTCTCATATGCTACAAAACGGTAGAAGCTCCTGTTCAAAAATGATGCTCCGAAATCAACTTCTGTCACCTTAGTGATACATTTTGGGATAGTACCTAAAGTTTAAAGCATAAATTGGGGCACTTTTGAAATTTTCATTTTTGACCAAAATCGACAGGTCTGGGGCTTAGGGTATTTCTCATATGCCACAAAACGGTTGAAGCTCCTGTTCAAAAATAATGCTCCGAAATCAACTTCTGTCACCTTAGTGATACATTTTGGGATAGTATCTAAAGTTTAAAGCAGAAATTGGGGCACTTTTGAAATTTTCATTTTTGACCAAAATCGACAGGTCCGGGGCTTAGGGAATTTCTCATATGCCACAAAACGGTTGAAGCTCCTGTTCAAAAATGATGCTCCGAAATCAACTTCTGTCACCTTAGTGATACATTTTGGGATAGTACCTAAAGTTTAAAGCAGAAATTGGGGCACTTTTGAAATTTTCATTTTTGACCAAAATCGACAGTTCGGGGCTTAGGGAATTTCTCATATGCCACAAAACGGTTGAAGCTCCTGTTCAAAAATGATGCTCCGAAATCAACTTCTGTCACCTTAGTGATACATTTTGGTATAGTACCTAAAGTTTAAAGCAGAAATTGGGGCACTTTTGAAATTTTCATTTTTGACCAAAATCGACAGGTCCGGGGCTTAGGGAATTTCTCATGTGCCACAAAACGGTTGAAGCTCCTGTTCAAAAATGATGCTCCGAAATCACTTCTGTCACCTTAGTGATACATTTTGGGATAGTACCTAAAGTTTAAAGCAGAAATTGGGGCACTTTTGAAATTTTCATTTTTGACCAAAATCGACAGGTCTGGGGCTTAGGGAATTTCTCATATGCCACAAAACGGTTGAAGCTCCTGTTCAAAAATGATGCTCCGAAATCACTTCTGTCACCTTAGTGATACATTTTGGGATAGTACCTAAAGTTTAAAGCAGAAATTGGGGAACTTTTGAAATTTTCAATTTTGACCAAAATCGACAGGTCCGGGGCTTAGGGAATTTCTCATATGCCACAAAACGGTTGAAGCTCCTGTTCAAAAATGATGCTCCGAAATCAACTTCTGTCACCTTTGTGATACATTTTGGGATAGTACCTAAAGTTTAAAGCAGAAATTGGGGAACTTTTGAAATTTTCAATTTTGACCAAAATCGACAGGTCCGGGGCTTAGGGAATTTCTCATATGCCACAAAACGGTTGAAGCTCCTGTTCAAAAATGATGCTCCGAAATCAACTTCTGTCACCTTAGTGATACATTTTGGGATAGTACCTAAAGTTTAAAGCAGAAATTGGGGCACTTTTGAAATTTTCATTTTTGACCAAAATCGACAGGTCCGGGGCTTAGGGAATTTCTCATATGCCACAAAACGGTTGAAACTCCTGTTCAAAAATAATGCTCCGAAATCAACTTCTGTCACCTTAGTGATACATTTTGGGATAGTACCTAAAGTTTAAAGCAGAAATTGGGGCACTTTTGAAATTTTCATTTTTGACCAAAATCGACAGGTCCGGGGCTTAGGGAATTTCTCATATGCCACAAAACGGTTGAAGCTCCTGTTCAAAAATGATGCTCCGAAATCAACTTCTGTCACCTTAGTGATACATTTTGGGATAGTACCTAAAGTTTAAAGCAGAAATTGGGGCACTTTTGAAATTTTCATTTTTGACCAAAATCGACAGGTCCGGGGCTTAGGGAATTTCTCATATGCCACAAAACGGTTGAAGCTCCTGTTCAAAAATGATGCTCCTAAATCAACTTCTGTCACCTTAGTGATACATTTTGGGATAGTACCTAAAGTTTAAAGCAGAAATTGTTGCACTTTTGAAATTTACATTAATGACCAAAATCGACAGGTCCGGGGCTTAGGGAATTTCTCATATGCCACAAAACGGTTGAAGCTCCTGTTCAAAAATGATGCTCCGAAATCAACTTCTGTCACCTTAGTGATACATTTTGGGATAGTACCTAAAGTTTAAAGCATAAATTGGGGCACTTTTGAAATTTTCATTTTTGTCCAAAATCGACAGGTCCGGGGCTTAGGGAATTTCTCATATGCCACAAAACGGTTGAAGCTCCTGTTCAAAAATGATGCTCCGAAATCAACTTCTGTCACCTTAGTGATACATTTTGGGATAGTACCTAAAGTTTAAAGCAGAAATTGGGGCACTTTTGAAATTTTCATTTTTGACCAAAATCGACAGGTCCGGGGCTTAGGGAATTTCTCATATGCCACAAAACGGTTGAAGCTCCTGTTCAAAAATGATGCTCCGAAATCAACTTCTGTCACCTTAGTGATACATTTTGGTATAGTACCTAAAGTTTAAAGCAGAAATTGGGGAACTTTTGAAATTTTCATTTTTGACCAAAATCGACAGGTCCGGGGCTTAGGGAATTTCTCATGTGCCACAAAACGGTTGAAGCTCCTGTTCAAAAATGATGCTCCGAAATCACTTCTGTCACCTTAGTGATACATTTTGGGATCGTACCTAAAGTTTAAAGCAGAAATTGGGGCACTTTTGAAATTTTCATTTTTGACCAAAATCGACAGGTCTGGGGCTTAGGGAATTTCTCATATGCCACAAAACGGTTGAAGCTCCTGTTCAAAAATGATGCTCCGAAATCACTTCTGTCACCTTAGTGATACATTTTGGGATAGTACCTAAAGTTTAAAGCAGAAATTGGGGAACTTTTGAAATTTTCAATTTTGACCAAAATCGACAGGTCCGGGGCTTAGGGAATTTCTCATATGCCACAAAACGGTTGAAGCTCCTGTTCAAAAATGATGCTCCGAAATCAACTTCTGTCACCTTAGTGATACATTTTGGTATAGTACCTAAAGTTTAAAGCAGAAATTGGGGAACTTTTGAAATTTTCATTTTTGACCAAAATCGACAGGTCCGGGGCTTAGGGAATTTCTCATGTGCCACAAAACGGTTGAAGCTCCTGTTCAAAAATGATGCTCCGAAATCACTTCTGTCACCTTAGTGATACATTTTGGGATCGTACCTAAAGTTTAAAGCAGAAATTGGGGCACTTTTGAAATTTTCATTTTTGACCAAAATCGACAGGTCTGGGGCTTAGGGAATTTCTCATATGCCACAAAACGGTTGAAGCTCCTGTTCAAAAATGATGCTCCGAAATCACTTCTGTCACCTTAGTGATACATTTTGGGATAGTACCTAAAGTTTAAAGCAGAAATTGGGGAACTTTTGAAATTTTCAATTTTGACCAAAATCGACAGGTCCGGGGCTTAGGGAATTTCTCATATGCCACAAAACGGTTGAAGCTCCTGTTCAAAAATGATGCTCCGAAATCAACTTCTGTCACCTTAGTGATACATTTTGGGATCGTACCTAAAGTTTAAAGCAGAAATTGGGGCACTTTTGAAATTTTCATTTTTGACCAAAATCGACAGGTCCGGGGCTTAGGGAATTTCTCATATGCCACAAAACGGTTGAAGCTCCTGTTCAAAAATGATGCTCCGAAATCAACTTCTGTCACCTTAGTGATACATTTTGGGATAGTACCTAAAGTTTAAAGCAGAAATTGTTGCACTTTTGAAATTTTCATTTTTGACCAAAATCGACAGGTCCGGGGCTTAGGGAATTTCTCATATGCTACAAAACGGTAGAAGCTCCTGTTCAAAAATGATGCTCCGAAATCAACTTCTGTCACCTTAGTGATACATTTTGGGATAGTACCTAAAGTTTAAAGCATAAATTGGGGCACTTTTGAAATTTTCATTTTTGACCAAAATCGACAGGTCTGGGGCTTAGGGTATTTCTCATATGCCACAAAACGGTTGAAGCTCCTGTTCAAAAATAATGCTCCGAAATCAACTTCTGTCACCTTAGTGATACATTTTGGGATAGTATCTAAAGTTTAAAGCAGAAATTGGGGCACTTTTGAAATTTTCATTTTTGACCAAAATCGACAGGTCCGGGGCTTAGGGAATTTCTCATATGCCACAAAACGGTTGAAGCTCCTGTTCAAAAATGATGCTCCGAAATCAACTTCTGTCACCTTAGTGATACATTTTGGGATAGTACCTAAAGTTTAAAGCAGAAATTGGGGCACTTTTGAAATTTTCATTTTTGACCAAAATCGACAGGTCCGGGGCTTAGGGAATTTCTCATATGCCACAAAACGGTTGAAGCTCCTGTTCAAAAATGATGCTCCGAAATCAACTTCTGTCACCTTAGTGATACATTTTGGTATAGTACCTAAAGTTTAAAGCAGAAATTGGGGCACTTTTGAAATTTTCATTTTTGACCAAAATCGACAGGTCCGGGGCTTAGGGAATTTCTCATGTGCCACAAAACGGTTGAAGCTCCTGTTCAAAAATGATGCTCCGAAATCACTTCTGTCACCTTAGTGATACATTTTGGGATAGTACCTAAAGTTTAAAGCAGAAATTGGGGCACTTTTGAAATTTTCATTTTTGACCAAAATCGACAGGTCTGGGGCTTAGGGAATTTCTCATATGCCACAAAACGGTTGAAGCTCCTGTTCAAAAATGATGCTCCGAAATCACTTCTGTCACCTTAGTGATACATTTTGGGATAGTACCTAAAGTTTAAAGCAGAAATTGGGGAACTTTTGAAATTTTCAATTTTGACCAAAATCGACAGGTCCGGGGCTTAGGGAATTTCTCATATGCCACAAAACGGTTGAAGCTCCTGTTCAAAAATGATGCTCCGAAATCAACTTCTGTCACCTTTGTGATACATTTTGGGATAGTACCTAAAGTTTAAAGCAGAAATTGGGGAACTTTTGAAATTTTCAATTTTGACCAAAATCGACAGGTCCGGGGCTTAGGGAATTTCTCATATGCCACAAAACGGTTGAAGCTCCTGTTCAAAAATGATGCTCCGAAATCAACTTCTGTCACCTTAGTGATACATTTTGGGATAGTACCTAAAGTTTAAAGCAGAAATTGGGGCACTTTTGAAATTTTCATTTTTGACCAAAATCGACAGGTCCGGGGCTTAGGGAATTTCTCATATGCCACAAAACGGTTGAAACTCCTGTTCAAAAATAATGCTCCGAAATCAACTTCTGTCACCTTAGTGATACATTTTGGGATAGTACCTAAAGTTTAAAGCAGAAATTGGGGCACTTTTGAAATTTTCATTTTTGACCAAAATCGACAGGTCCGGGGCTTAGGGAATTTCTCATATGCCACAAAACGGTTGAAGCTCCTGTTCAAAAATGATGCTCCGAAATCAACTTCTGTCACCTTAGTGATACATTTTGGGATAGTACCTAAAGTTTAAAGCAGAAATTGGGGCACTTTTGAAATTTTCATTTTTGACCAAAATCGACAGGTCCGGGGCTTAGGGAATTTCTCATATGCCACAAAACGGTTGAAGCTCCTGTTCAAAAATGATGCTCCGAAATCAACTTCTGTCACCTTAGTGATACATTTTGGTATAGTACCTAAAGTTTAAAGCAGAAATTGGGGAACTTTTGAAATTTTCATTTTTGACCAAAATCGACAGGTCCGGGGCTTAGGGAATTTCTCATGTGCCACAAAACGGTTGAAGCTCCTGTTCAAAAATGATGCTCCGAAATCACTTCTGTCACCTTAGTGATACATTTTGGGATCGTACCTAAAGTTTAAAGCAGAAATTGGGGCACTTTTGAAATTTTCATTTTTGACCAAAATCGACAGGTCTGGGGCTTAGGGAATTTCTCATATGCCACAAAACGGTTGAAGCTCCTGTTCAAAAATGATGCTCCTAAATCAACTTCTGTCACCTTAGTGATACATTTTGGGATAGTACCTAAAGTTTAAAGCAGAAATTGTTGCACTTTTGAAATTTTCATTTTTGACCAAAATCGACAGGTCCGGGGCTTAGGGAATTTCTCATATGCTACAAAACGGTAGAAGCTCCTGTTCAAAAATGATGCTCCGAAATCAACTTCTGTCACCTTAGTGATACATTTTGGGATAGTACCTAAAGTTTAAAGCATAAATTGGGGCACTTTTGAAATTTTCATTTTTGACCAAAATCGACAGGTCTGGGGCTTAGGGTATTTCTCATATGCCACAAAACGGTTGAAGCTCCTGTTCAAAAATAATGCTCCGAAATCAACTTCTGTCACCTTAGTGATACATTTTGGGATAGTATCTAAAGTTTAAAGCAGAAATTGGGGCACTTTTGAAATTTTCATTTTTGACCAAAATCGACAGGTCCGGGGCTTAGGGAATTTCTCATATGCCACAAAACGGTTGAAGCTCCTGTTCAAAAATGATGCTCCGAAATCAACTTCTGTCACCTTAGTGATACATTTTGGGATAGTACCTAAAGTTTAAAGCAGAAATTGGGGCACTTTTGAAATTTTCATTTTTGACCAAAATCGACAGGTCCGGGGCTTAGGGAATTTCTCATATGCCACAAAACGGTTGAAGCTCCTGTTCAAAAATGATGCTCCGAAATCAACTTCTGTCACCTTAGTGATACATTTTGGTATAGTACCTAAAGTTTAAAGCAGAAATTGGGGCACTTTTGAAATTTTCATTTTTGACCAAAATCGACAGGTCCGGGGCTTAGGGAATTTCTCATGTGCCACAAAACGGTTGAAGCTCCTGTTCAAAAATGATGCTCCGAAATCACTTCTGTCACCTTAGTGATACATTTTGGGATAGTACCTAAAGTTTAAAGCAGAAATTGGGGCACTTTTGAAATTTTCATTTTTGACCAAAATCGACAGGTCTGGGGCTTAGGGAATTTCTCATATGCCACAAAATGGTTGAAGCTCCTGTTCAAAAATGATGCTCCGAAATCACTTCTGTCACCTTAGTGATACATTTTGGGATAGTACCTAAAGTTTAAAGCAGAAATTGGGGAACTTTTGAAATTTTCAATTTTGACCAAAAT
The DNA here is from genome assembly GCF_028390025.1 of Pseudophryne corroboree. Taxonomy (NCBI): domain Eukaryota; kingdom Metazoa; phylum Chordata; class Amphibia; order Anura; family Myobatrachidae; genus Pseudophryne; species Pseudophryne corroboree. The sequence continues at coordinate 204,290 of NW_026970501.1, forward strand.
CGACAGGTCCGGGGCTTAGGGAATTTCTCATATGCCACAAAACGGTTGAAGCTCCTGTTCAAAAATGATGCTCCGAAATCAACTTCTGTCACCTTTGTGATACATTTTGGGATAGTACCTAAAGTTTAAAGCAGAAATTGGGGAACTTTTGAAATTTTCAATTTTGACCAAAATCGACAGGTCCGGGGCTTAGGGAATTTCTCATATGCCACAAAACGGTTGAAGCTCCTGTTCAAAAATGATGCTCCGAAATCAACTTCTGTCACCTTAGTGATACATTTTGGGATAGTACCTAAAGTTTAAAGCAGAAATTGGGGCACTTTTGAAATTTTCATTTTTGACCAAAATCGACAGGTCCGGAGCTTAGGGAATTTCTCATATGCCACAAAACGGTTGAAACTCCTGTTCAAAAATAATGCTCCGAAATCAACTTCTGTCACCTTAGTGATACATTTTGGGATAGTACCTAAAGTTTAAAGCAGAAATTGGGGCACTTTTGAAATTTTCATTTTTGACCAAAATCGACAGGTCCGGGGCTTAGGGAATTTCTCATATGCCACAAAACGGTTGAAGCTCCTGTTCAAAAATGATGCTCCGAAATCAACTTCTGTCACCTTAGTGATACATTTTGGGATAGTACCTAAAGTTTAAAGCAGAAATTGGGGCACTTTTGAAATTTTCATTTTTGACCAAAATCGACAGGTCCGGGGCTTAGGGAATTTCTCATATGCCACAAAACGGTTGAAGCTCCTGTTCAAAAATGATGCTCCTAAATCAACTTCTGTCACCTTAGTGATACATTTTGGGATAGTACCTAAAGTTTAAAGCAGAAATTGTTGCACTTTTGAAATTTACATTAATGACCAAAATCGACAGGTCCGGGGCTTAGGGAATTTCTCATATGCCACAAAACGGTTGAAGCTCCTGTTCAAAAATGATGCTCCGAAATCAACTTCTGTCACCTTAGTGATACATTTTGGGATAGTACCTAAAGTTTAAAGCATAAATTGGGGCACTTTTGAAATTTTCATTTTTGTCCAAAATCGACAGGTCCGGGGCTTAGGGAATTTCTCATATGCCACAAAACGGTTGAAGCTCCTGTTCAAAAATGATGCTCCGAAATCAACTTCTGTCACCTTCTGTCAACTTCTGTCACCTTAGTGATACATTTTGGGATAGTACCTAAAGTTTAAAGCACTTTTGAAATTTTCATTTTTGACCAAAATCGACAGGTCCGGGGCTTAGGGAATTTCTCATATGCCACAAAACGGTTGAAGCTCCTGTTCAAAAATGATGCTCCGAAATCACTTCTGTCACCTTAGTGATACATTTTGGGATAGTACCTAAAGTTTAAAGCAGAAATTGGGGCACTTTTGAAATTTTCATTTTTGACCAAAATCGACAGGTCCGGGGCTTAGGGAATTTCTCATATGCCACAAAACGGTTGAAGCTCCTGTTCAAAAATGATGCTCCGAAATCAACTTCTGTCACCTTAGTGATACATTTTGGGATAGTACCTAAAGTTTAAAGCAGAAATTGGGGCACTTTTGACATTTTCATTTTTGACCAAAATCGACAGGTCTTGGGCTTAGGGAATTTCTCATATGCCACAAAACGGTTGAAGCTCCTGTTCAAAAGTGATGCTCCGAAATCACTTCTGTCACCTTAGTGATACATTTTGGGATAGTACCTAAAGTATAAAGCAGAAATTGGGGCACTTTTGAAATTTACATTTTTGACCAAAATCGACAGGTTCGGGGCTTAGGGAATTTCTCATATGCCACAAAACGGATGAAGCACCTGTTCAAAAATGATGCTCCGAAATCAACTTCTGTCACCTCAGTGATACATTTTGGGATAGTACCTAAAGTTTAAAGCAGAAATTGGGGCACTTTTGAAATTTTCATTTTTGACCAAAATCGACAGGTCTGGGGCTTAGGGTATTTCTCATATGCCACAAAACGGTTGAAGCTCCTGTTCAAAAATAATGCTCCGAAATCAACTTCTGTCACCTTAGTGATACATTTTGGGATAGTATCTAAAGTTTAAAGCAGAAATTGGGGCACTTTTGAAATTTTCATTTTTGACCAAAATCGACAGGTCCGGGGCTTAGGGAATTTCTCATATGCCACAAAACGGTTGAAGCTCCTGTTCAAAAATGATGCTCCGAAATCAACTTCTGTCACCTTAGTGATACATTTTGGGATAGTACCTAAAGTTTAAAGCAGAAATTGGGGCACTTTTGAAATTTTCATTTTTGACCAAAATCGACAGGTCCGGGGCTTAGGGAATTTCTCATATGCCACAAAACGGTTGAAGCTCCTGTTCAAAAATGATGCTCCGAAATCAACTTCTGTCACCTTAGTGATACATTTTGGTATAGTACCTAAAGTTTAAAGCAGAAATTGGGGCACTTTTGAAATTTTCATTTTTGACCAAAATCGACAGGTCCGGGGCTTAGGGAATTTCTCATGTGCCACAAAACGGTTGAAGCTCCTGTTCAAAAATGATGCTCCGAAATCACTTCTGTCACCTTAGTGATACATTTTGGGATAGTACCTAAAGTTTAAAGCAGAAATTGGGGCACTTTTGAAATTTTCATTTTTGACCAAAATCGACAGGTCTGGGGCTTAGGGAATTTCTCATATGCCACAAAATGGTTGAAGCTCCTGTTCAAAAATGATGCTCCGAAATCACTTCTGTCACCTTAGTGATACATTTTGGGATAGTACCTAAAGTTTAAAGCAGAAATTGGGGAACTTTTGAAATTTTCAATTTTGACCAAAATCGACAGGTCCGGGGCTTAGGGAATTTCTCATATGCCACAAAACGGTTGAAGCTCCTGTTCAAAAATGATGCTCCGAAATCAACTTCTGTCACCTTTGTGATACATTTTGGGATAGTACCTAAAGTTTAAAGCAGAAATTGGGGAACTTTTGAAATTTTCAATTTTGACCAAAATCGACAGGTCCGGGGCTTAGGGAATTTCTCATATGCCACAAAACGGTTGAAGCTCCTGTTCAAAAATGATGCTCCGAAATCAACTTCTGTCACCTTAGTGATACATTTTGGGATAGTACCTAAAGTTTAAAGCAGAAATTGGGGCACTTTTGAAATTTTCATTTTTGACCAAAATCGACAGGTCCGGAGCTTAGGGAATTTCTCATATGCCACAAAACGGTTGAAACTCCTGTTCAAAAATAATGCTCCGAAATCAACTTCTGTCACCTTAGTGATACATTTTGGGATAGTACCTAAAGTTTAAAGCAGAAATTGGGGCACTTTTGAAATTTTCATTTTTGACCAAAATCGACAGGTCCGGGGCTTAGGGAATTTCTCATATGCCACAAAACGGTTGAAGCTCCTGTTCAAAAATGATGCTCCGAAATCAACTTCTGTCACCTTAGTGATACATTTTGGGATAGTACCTAAAGTTTAAAGCAGAAATTGGGGCACTTTTGAAATTTTCATTTTTGACCAAAATCGACAGGTCCGGGGCTTAGGGAATTTCTCATATGCCACAAAACGGTTGAAGCTCCTGTTCAAAAATGATGCTCCTAAATCAACTTCTGTCACCTTAGTGATACATTTTGGGATAGTACCTAAAGTTTAAAGCAGAAATTGTTGCACTTTTGAAATTTACATTAATGACCAAAATCGACAGGTCCGGGGCTTAGGGAATTTCTCATATGCCACAAAACGGTTGAAGCTCCTGTTCAAAAATGATGCTCCGAAATCAACTTCTGTCACCTTAGTGATACATTTTGGGATAGTACCTAAAGTTTAAAGCATAAATTGGGGCACTTTTGAAATTTTCATTTTTGTCCAAAATCGACAGGTCCGGGGCTTAGGGAATTTCTCATATGCCACAAAACGGTTGAAGCTCCTGTTCAAAAATGATGCTCCGAAATCAACTTCTGTCACCTTCTGTCAACTTCTGTCACCTTAGTGATACATTTTGGGATAGTACCTAAAGTTTAAAGCACTTTTGAAATTTTCATTTTTGACCAAAATCGACAGGTCCGGGGCTTAGGGAATTTCTCATATGCCACAAAACGGTTGAAGCTCCTGTTCAAAAATGATGCTCCGAAATCACTTCTGTCACCTTAGTGATACATTTTGGGATAGTACCTAAAGTTTAAAGCAGAAATTGGGGCACTTTTGAAATTTTCATTTTTGACCAAAATCGACAGGTCCGGGGCTTAGGGAATTTCTCATATGCCACAAAACGGTTGAAGCTCCTGTTCAAAAATGATGCTCCGAAATCAACTTCTGTCACCTTAGTGATACATTTTGGGATAGTACCTAAAGTTTAAAGCAGAAATTGGGGCACTTTTGACATTTTCATTTTTGACCAAAATCGACAGGTCTTGGGCTTAGGGAATTTCTCATATGCCACAAAACGGTTGAAGCTCCTGTTCAAAAGTGATGCTCCGAAATCACTTCTGTCACCTTAGTGATACATTTTGGGATAGTACCTAAAGTATAAAGCAGAAATTGGGGCACTTTTGAAATTTACATTTTTGACCAAAATCGACAGGTTCGGGGCTTAGGGAATTTCTCATATGCCACAAAACGGATGAAGCACCTGTTCAAAAATGATGCTCCGAAATCAACTTCTGTCACCTCAGTGATACATTTTGGGATAGTACCTAAAGTTTAAAGCAGAAATTGGGGCACTTTTGAAATTTTCATTTTTGACCAAAATCGACAGGTCTGGGGCTTAGGGAATTTCTCATATGCCACAAAACGGTTGAAGCTCCTGTTCAAAAATGATGCTCCGAAATCAACTTCTGTCACCTTAGTGATACATTTTGGGATAGTACCTAAAGTTTAAAGCAGAAATTGGGGCACTTTTGACATTTTCATTTTTGACCAAAATCGACAGGTCTTGGGCTTAGGGAATTTCTCATATGCCACAAAACGGTTGAAGCTCCTGTTCAAAAATGATGCTCCGAAATCACTTCTGTCACCTTAGTGATACATTTTGGGATAGTACCTAAAGTTTAAAGCAGAAATTGGGGCACTTTTGAAATTTACATTTTTGACCAAAATCGACAGGTTCGGGGCTTAGGGAATTTCTCATATGCCACAAAACGGTTGAAGCACCTGTTCAAAAATGATGCTCCGAAATCAACTTCTGTCACCTCAGTGATACATTTTGGGATAGTACCTAAAGTTTAAAGCAGAAATTGGGGCACTTTTGAAATTTACATTTTTGACCAAAATCGACAGGTTCGGGGCTTAGGGAATTTTTCATATGCCACAAAACGGTTGAAGCTCCTGTTCAAAAATGATGCTCCAAAATCAACTTCTGTCACCTTAGTGATACATTTTGGGATAGTACCTAAAGTTTAAAGCAGAAATTGGGGCACTTTTGAAATTTACATTTTTGACCAAAATCGACAGGTTTGGGGCTTAGGGAATTTCTCATATGCCACAAAACGGTTGAAGCACCTGTTCAAAAATGATGCTCCGAAATCAACTTCTGTCACCTTAGTGATACATTTTGGGATAGTACCTAAAGTTTAAAGCATAAATTGGGGCACTTTTGAAATTTTCATTTTTGACCAAAATCGACAGGTCCGGGGCTTAGGGAATTTCTCATATGCCACAAAACGGTTGAAGCTCCTGTTCAAAAATGATGCTCCGAAATCAACTTCTGTCACCTTAGTGATACATTTTGGGATAGTACCTAAAGTTTAAAGCAGAAATTGGGGCACTTTTGAAATTTTCATTTTTGACCAAAATCGACAGGTCCGGGGCTTAGGGAATTTCTCATATGCCACAAAACGGTTGAAGCTCCTGTTCAAAAATGATGCTCCGAAATCAACTTCTGTCACCTTAGTGATACATTTTGGTATAGTACCTAAAGTTTCAAGCAGAAATTGGGGCACTTTTGAAATTTTCATTTTTGACCAAAATCGACAGGTCCGGGGCTTAGGGAATTTCTCATGTGCCACAAAACGGTTGAAGCTCCTGTTCAAAAATGATGCTCCGAAATCACTTCTGTCACCTTAGTGATACATTTTGGGATAGTACCTAAAGTTTAAAGCAGAAATTGGGGCACTTTTGAAATTTTCATTTTTGACCAAAATCGACAGGTCTGGGGCTTAGGGAATTTCTCATATGCCACAAAACGGTTGAAGCTCCTGTTCAAAAATGATGCTCCGAAATCACTTCTGTCACCTTAGTGATACATTTTGGGATAGTACCTAAAGTTTAAAGCAGAAATTGGGGAACTTTTGAAATTTTCAATTTTGACCAAAATCGACAGGTCCGGGGCTTAGGGAATTTCTCATATGCCACAAAACGGTTGAAGCTCCTGTTCAAAAATGATGCTCCGAAATCAACTTCTGTCACCTTTGTGATACATTTTGGGATAGTACCTAAAGTTTAAAGCAGAAATTGGGGCACTTTTGAAATTTTCATTTTTGACCAAAATCGACAGGTCCGGGGCTTAGGGAATTTCTCATATGCCACAAAACGGTTGAAGCTCCTGTTCAAAAATGATGCTCCGAAATCAACTTCTGTCACCTTAGTGATACATTTTGGGATAGTACCTAAAGTTTAAAGCAGAAATTGGGGCACTTTTGAAATTTTCATTTTTGACCAAAATCGACAGGTCCGGGGCTTAGGGAATTTCTCATATGCCACAAAACGGTTGAAGCTCCTGTTCAAAAATGATGCTCCTAAATCAACTTCTGTCACCTTAGTGATACATTTTGGGATAGTACCTAAAGTTTAAAGCAGAAATTGTTGCACTTTTGAAATTTACATTTTTGACCAAAATCGACAGGTCCGGGGCTTAGGGAATTTCTCATATGCCACAAAACGGTTGAAGCTCCTGTTCAAAAATGATGCTCCGAAATCAACTTCTGTCACCTTAGTGATACATTTTGGGATAGTACCTAAAGTTTAAAGCATAAATTGGGGCACTTTTGAAATTTTCATTTTTGTCCAAAATCGACAGGTCCGGGGCTTAGGGAATTTCTCATATGCCACAAAACGGTTGAAGCTCCTGTTCAAAAATGATGCTCCGAAATCAACTTCTGTCACCTTAGTGATACATTTTGGGATAGTACCTAAAGTTTAAAGCAGAAATTGGGGCACTTTTGAAATTTTCATTTTTGACCAAAATCGACAGGTCCGGGGCTTAGGGAATTTCTCATATGCCACAAAACGGTTGAAGCTCCTGTTCAAAAATGATGCTCCGAAATCACTTCTGTCACCTTAGTGATACATTTTGGGATAGTACCTAAAGTTTAAAGCAGAAATTGGGGCACTTTTGAAATTTTCATTTTTGACCAAAATCGACAGGTCCGGGGCTTAGGGAATTTCTCATATGCCACAAAACGGTTGAAGCTCCTGTTCAAAAATGATGCTCCGAAATCAACTTCTGTCACCTTAGTGATACATTTTGGGATAGTACCTAAAGTTTAAAGCAGAAATTGGGGCACTTTTGACATTTTCATTTTTGACCAAAATCGACAGGTCTTGGGCTTAGGGAATTTCTCATATGCCACAAAACGGTTGAAGCTCCTGTTCAAAAATGATGCTCCGAAATCAACTTCTGTCACCTTAGTGATACATTTTGGGATAGTACCTAAAGTTTAAAGCAGAAATTGGGGCACTTTTGAAAATTTCATTTTTGACCAAAATCGACAGGTCTGGGGCTTAGGGAATTTCTCATATGCCACAAAACGGTTGAAGCTCCTGTTCAAAAATGATGCTCCGAAATCACTTCTGTCACCTTAGTGATACATTTTGGGATAGTACCTAAAGTTTAAAGCAGAAATTGGGGAACTTTTGAAATTTTCAATTTTGACCAAAATCAACAGGTCCGGGGCTTAGGGAATTTCTCATATGCCACAAAACGGTTGAAGCTCCTGTTCAAAAATGATGCTCCGAAATCAACTTCTGTCACCTTTGTGATACATTTTGGGATAGTACCTAAAGTTTAAAGCAGAAATTGGGGCACTTTTGAAATTTTCATTTTTGACCAAAATCGACAGGTCCGGGGCTTAGGGAATTTCTCATATGCCACAAAACGGTTGAAGCTCCTGTTCAAAAATGATGCTCCGAAATCAACTTCTGTCACCTTAGTGATACATTTTGGGATAGTACCTAAAGTTTAAAGCAGAAATTGGGGCACTTTTGAAAATTTCATTTTTGACCAAAATCGACAGGTCTGGGGCTTAGGGAATTTCTCATATGCCACAAAACGGTTGAAGCTCCTGTTCAAAAATGATGCTCCGAAATCACTTCTGTCACCTTAGTGATACATTTTGGGATAGTACCTAAAGTTTAAAGCAGAAATTGGGGAACTTTTGAAATTTTCAATTTTGACCAAAATCAACAGGTCCGGGGCTTAGGGAATTTCTCATATGCCACAAAACGGTTGAAGCTCCTGTTCAAAAATGATGCTCCGAAATCAACTTCTGTCACCTTTGTGATACATTTTGGGATAGTACCTAAAGTTTAAAGCAGAAATTGGGGCACTTTTGAAATTTACATTTTAGACCAAAATCGCCAGGTCCGGGGCTTAGGGAATTTCTCATATGCCACAAAACGGTTGAGGCTCCTGTTCAAAAATGATGCTCCGAAATCAACTTCTGTCACCTTAGTGATACATTTTGGGATAGTACCTAAAGTTTAAAGCAGAAATTGGGGCACTTTTGAAATTTTCATTTTTGACCAAAATCGACAGGTCCGGGGCTTAGGGAATTTCTCATATGCCACAAAACGGTTGAAGCTCCTGTTCAAAAATGATGCTCCTAAATCAACTTCTGTCACCTTAGTGATACATTTTGGGATAGTACCTAAAGTTTAAAGCAGAAATTGTTGCACTTTTGAAATTTACATTTTTGACCAAAATCGACAGGTCCGGGGCTTAGGGAATTTCTCATATGCCACAAAACGGTTGAAGCTCCTGTTCAAAAATGATGCTCCGAAATCAACTTCTGTCACCTTAGTGATACATTTTGGGATAGTACCTAAAGTTTAAAGCATAAATTGGGGCACTTTTGAAATTTTCATTTTTGTCCAAAATCGACAGGTCCGGGGCTTAGGGAATTTCTCATATGCCACAAAACGGTTGAAGCTCCTGTTCAAAAATGATGCTCCGAAATCAACTTCTGTCACCTTAGTGATACATTTTGGGATAGTACCTAAAGTTTAAAGCAGAAATTGGGGCACTTTTGAAATTTTCATTTTTGACCAAAATCGACAGGTCCGGGGCTTAGGGAATTTCTCATATGCCACAAAACGGTTGAAGCTCCTGTTCAAAAATGATGATCCGAAATCAACTTCTGTCACCTTAGTGATACATTTTGGGATAGTACCTAAAGTTTAAAGCAGAAATTGGGGCACTTTTGACATTTTCATTTTTGACCAAAATCGACATTTCTTGGGCTTAGGGAATTTCTCATATGCCACAAAACGGTTGAAGCTCCTGTTCAAAAATGATGCTCCGAAATCACTTCTGTCACCTTAGTGATACATTTTGGGATAGTACCTAAAGTTTAAAGCAGAAATTGGGGCACTTTTGAAATTTACATTTTTGACCAAAATCGACAGGTCCGGTGCTTAGGGAATTTCTCATATGCCACAAAACGGTTGAAACTCCTGTTCAAAAATAATGCTCCGAAATCAACTTCTGTCACCTTAGTGATACATTTTGGGATAGTACCTAAAGTTTAAAGCAGAAATTGTTGCACTTTTGAAATTTACATTTTTGACCAAAATCGACAGGTCCGGGGCTTAGGGAATTTCTCATATGCCACAAAACGGTTGAAGCTCCTGTTCAAAAATGATGCTCCGAAATCAACTTCTGTCACCTTAGTGATACATTTTGGGATAGTACCTAAAGTTTAAAGCATAAATTGGGGCACTTTTGAAATTTTCATTTTTGTCCAAAATCGACAGGTCCGGGGCTCAGGGAATTTCTCATATGCCACAAAACGGTTGAAGCTCCTGTTCAAAAATGATGCTCCGAAATCAACTTCTGTCACCTTAGTGATACATTTTGGGATAGTACCTAAAGTTTAAAGCAGAAATTGGGGCACTTTTGAAATTTTCATTTTTGACCAAAATCGACAGGTCCGGGGCTTAGGGAATTTCTCATATGCCACAAAACGGTTGAAGCTCCTGTTCAAAAATGATGATCCGAAATCAACTTCTGTCACCTTAGTGATACATTTTGGGATAGTACCTAAAGTTTAAAGCAGAAATTGGGGCACTTTTGACATTTTCATTTTTGACCAAAATCGACATTTCTTGGGCTTAGGGAATTTCTCATATGCCACAAAACGGTTGAAGCTCCTGTTCAAAAATGATGCTCCGAAATCACTTCTGTCACCTTAGTGATACATTTTGGGATAGTACCTAAAGTTTAAAGCAGAAATTGGGGCACTTTTGAAATTTTCATTTTTGACCAAAATCGACAGGTCCGGGGCTTAGGGAATTTCTCATATGCCACAAAACGGTTGAAACTCCTGTTCAAAAATAATGCTCCGAAATCAACTTCTGTCACCTTAGTGATACATTTTGGGATAGTACCTAAAGTTTAAAGCAGAAATTGGGGCACTTTTGAAATTTTCATTTTTGACCAAAATCGACAGGTCCGGGGCTTAGGGAATTTCTCATATGCCACAAAACGGTTGAAGCTCCTGTTCAAAAATGATGCTCCGAAATCAACTTCTGTCACCTTAGTGATACATTTTGGGATAGTACCTAAAGTTTAAAGCATAAATTGGGGCACTTTTGAAATTTTCATTTTTGTCCAAAATCGACAGGTCCGGGGCTTAGGGAATTTCTCATATGCCACAAAACGGTTGAAGCTCCTGTTCAAAAATGATGCTCCGAAATCAACTTCTGTCACCTTAGTGATACATTTTGGGATAGTACCTAAAGTTTAAAGCAGAAATTGGGGCACTTTTGAAATTTTCATTTTTGACCAAAATCGACAGGTCCGGGGCTTAGGGAATTTCTCATATGCCACAAAACGGTTGAAGCTCCTGTTCAAAAATGATGCTCCGAAATCACTTCTGTCACCTTAGTGATACATTTTGGGATAGTACCTAAAGTTTAAAGCAGAAATTGGGGCACTTTTGAAATTTTCATTTTTGACCAAAATCGACAGGTCCGGGGCTTAGGGAATTTCTCATATGCCACAAAACGGTTGAAGCTCCTGTTCAAAAATGATGCTCCGAAATCAACTTCTGTCACCTTAGTGATACATTTTGGGATAGTACCTAAAGTTTAAAGCAGAAATTGGGGCACTTTTGAAAATTTCATTTTTGACCAAAATCGACAGGTCTGGGGCTTAGGGAATTTCTCATATGCCACAAAACGGTTGAAGCTCCTGTTCAAAAATGATGCTCCGAAATCACTTCTGTCACCTTAGTGATACATTTTGGGATAGTACCTAAAGTTTAAAGCAGAAATTGGGGAACTTTTGAAATTTTCAATTTTGACCAAAATCGACAGGTCCGGGGCTTAGGGAATTTCTCATATGCCACAAAACGGTTGAAGCTCCTGTTCAAAAATGATGCTCCGAAATCAACTTCTGTCACCTTTGTGATACATTTTGGGATAGTACCTAAAGTTTAAAGCAGAAATTGGGGCACTTTTGAAATTTACATTTTAGACCAAAATCGCCAGGTCCGGGTCTTAGGGAATTTCTCATATGCCACAAAACGGTTGAGGCTCCTGTTCAAAAATGATGCTCCGAAATCAACTTCTGTCACCTTAGTGATACATTTTGGGATAGTACCTAAAGTTTAAAGCAGAAATTGGGGCACTTTTGAAATTTTCATTTTTGACCAAAATCGACAGGTCCGGTGCTTAGGGAATTTCTCATATGCCACAAAACGGTTGAAACTCCTGTTCAAAAATAATGCTCCGAAATCAACTTCTGTCACCTTAGTGATACATTTTGGGATAGTACCTAAAGTTTAAAGCAGAAATTGGGGCACTTTTGAAATTTTCATTTTTGACCAAAATCGACAGGTCCGGGGCTTAGGGAATTTCTCATATGCCACAAAACGGTTGAAGCTCCTGTTCAAAAATGATGCTCCTAAATCAACTTCTGTCACCTTAGTGATACATTTTGGGATAGTACCTAAAGTTTAAAGCAGAAATTGTTGCACTTTTGAAATTTACATTTTTGACCAAAATCGACAGGTCCGGGGCTTAGGGAATTTCTCATATGCCACAAAACGGTTGAAGCTCCTGTTCAAAAATGATGCTCCGAAATCAACTTCTGTCACCTTAGTGATACATTTTGGGATAGTACCTAAAGTTTAAAGCATAAATTGGGGCACTTTTGAAATTTTCATTTTTGTCCAAAATCGACAGGTCCGGGGCTTAGGGAATTTCTCATATGCCACAAAACGGTTGAAGCTCCTGTTCAAAAATGATGCTCCGAAATCAACTTCTGTCACCTTAGTGATACATTTTGGGATAGTACCTAAAGTTTAAAGCAGAAATTGGGGCACTTTTGAAATTTTCATTTTTGACCAAAATCGACAGGTCCGGGGCTTAGGGAATTTCTCATATGCCACAAAACGGTTGAAGCTCCTGTTCAAAAATGATGATCCGAAATCAACTTCTGTCACCTTAGTGATACATTTTGGGATAGTACCTAAAGTTTAAAGCAGAAATTGGGGCACTTTTGACATTTTCATTTTTGACCAAAATCGACATTTCTTGGGCTTAGGGAATTTCTCATATGCCACAAAACGGTTGAAGCTCCTGTTCAAAAATGATGCTCCGAAATCACTTCTGTCACCTTAGTGATACATTTTGGGATAGTACCTAAAGTTTAAAGCAGAAATTGGGGCACTTTTGAAATTTACATTTTTGACCAAAATCGACAGGTCCGGTGCTTAGGGAATTTCTCATATGCCACAAAACGGTTGAAACTCCTGTTCAAAAATAATGCTCCGAAATCAACTTCTGTCACCTTAGTGATACATTTTGGGATAGTACCTAAAGTTTAAAGCAGAAATTGGGGCACTTTTGAAATTTTCATTTTTGACCAAAATCGACAGGTCCGGGGCTTAGGGAATTTCTCATATGCCACAAAACGGTTGAAGCTCCTGTTCAAAAATGATGCTCCTAAATCAACTTCTGTCACCTTAGTGATACATTTTGGGATAGTACCTAAAGTTTAAAGCAGAAATTGTTGCACTTTTGAAATTTACATTTTTGACCAAAATCGACAGGTCCGGGGCTTAGGGAATTTCTCATATGCCACAAAACGGTTGAAGCTCCTGTTCAAAAATGATGCTCCGAAATCAACTTCTGTCACCTTAGTGATACATTTTGGGATAGTACCTAAAGTTTAAAGCATAAATTGGGGCACTTTTGAAATTTTCATTTTTGTCCAAAATCGACAGGTCCGGGGCTTAGGGAATTTCTCATATGCCACAAAACGGTTGAAGCTCCTGTTCAAAAATGATGCTCCGAAATCAACTTCTGTCACCTTAGTGATACATTTTGGGATAGTACCTAAAGTTTAAAGCAGAAATTGGGGCACTTTTGAAATTTTCATTTTTGACCAAAATCGACAGGTCCGGGGCTTAGGGAATTTCTCATATGCCACAAAACGGTTGAAGCTCCTGTTCAAAAATGATGATCCGAAATCAACTTCTGTCACCTTAGTGATACATTTTGGGATAGTACCTAAAGTTTAAAGCAGAAATTGGGGCACTTTTGACATTTTCATTTTTGACCAAAATCGACATTTCTTGGGCTTAGGGAATTTCTCATATGCCACAAAACGGTTGAAGCTCCTGTTCAAAAATGATGCTCCGAAATCACTTCTGTCACCTTAGTGATACATTTTGGGATAGTACCTAAAGTTTAAAGCAGAAATTGGGGCACTTTTGAAATTTACATTTTTGACCAAAATCGACAGGTTCGGGGCTTAGGGAATTTCTCATATGCCACAAAACGATTGAAGCTCCTGTTCAAAAATGATGCTCTGAAATCAACTTCTGTCACCTTAGTGATACATTTTGGGATAGTACCTAAAGTTTAAAGCAGAAATTGGGGCACTTTTGAAATTTTCATTTTTGACCAAAATCGACAGGTCCGGGGCTTAGGGAATTTCTCATATGCCACAAAACGGTTGAAACTCCTGTTCAAAAATAATGCTCCGAAATCAACTTCTGTCACCTTAGTGATACATTTTGGGATAGTACCTAAAGTTTAAAGCAGAAATTGGGGCACTTTTGAAATTTTCATTTTTGACCAAAATCGACAGGTCCGGGGCTTAGGGAATTTCTCATATGCCACAAAACGGTTGAAGCTCCTGTTCAAAAATGATGCTCCGAAATCAACTTCTGTCACCTTAGTGATACATTTTGGGATAGTACCTAAAGTTTAAAGCATAAATTGGGGCACTTTTGAAATTTTCATTTTTGTCCAAAATCGACAGGTCCGGGGCTTAGGGAATTTCTCATATGCCACAAAACGGTTGAAGCTCCTGTTCAAAAATGATGCTCCGAAATCAACTTCTGTCACCTTAGTGATACATTTTGGGATAGTACCTAAAGTTTAAAGCAGAAATTGGGGCACTTTTGAAATTTTCATTTTTGACCAAAATCGACAGGTCCGGGGCTTAGGGAATTTCTCATATGCCACAAAACGGTTGAAGCTCCTGTTCAAAAATGATGCTCCGAAATCACTTCTGTCACCTTAGTGATACATTTTGGGATAGTACCTAAAGTTTAAAGCAGAAATTGGGGCACTTTTGAAATTTTCATTTTTGACCAAAATCGACAGGTCCGGGGCTTAGGGAATTTCTCATATGCCACAAAACGGTTGAAGCTCCTGTTCAAAAATGATGCTCCGAAATCAACTTCTGTCACCTTAGTGATACATTTTGGGATAGTACCTAAAGTTTAAAGCAGAAATTGGGGCACTTTTGAAAATTTCATTTTTGACCAAAATCGACAGGTCTGGGGCTTAGGGAATTTCTCATATGCCACAAAACGGTTGAAGCTCCTGTTCAAAAATGATGCTCCGAAATCACTTCTGTCACCTTAGTGATACATTTTGGGATAGTACCTAAAGTTTAAAGCAGAAATTGGGGAACTTTTGAAATTTTCAATTTTGACCAAAATCGACAGGTCCGGGGCTTAGGGAATTTCTCATATGCCACAAAACGGTTGAAGCTCCTGTTCAAAAATGATGCTCCGAAATCAACTTCTGTCACCTTTGTGATACATTTTGGGATAGTACCTAAAGTTTAAAGCAGAAATTGGGGCACTTTTGAAATTTACATTTTAGACCAAAATCGCCAGGTCCGGGGCTTAGGGAATTTCTCATATGCCACAAAACGGTTGAGGCTCCTGTTCAAAAATGATGCTCCGAAATCAACTTCTGTCACCTTAGTGATACATTTTGGGATAGTACCTAAAGTTTAAAGCAGAAATTGGGGCACTTTTGAAATTTTCATTTTTGACCAAAATCGACAGGTCCGGTGCTTAGGGAATTTCTCATATGCCACAAAACGGTTGAAACTCCTGTTCAAAAATAATGCTCCGAAATCAACTTCTGTCACCTTAGTGATACATTTTGGGATAGTACCTAAAGTTTAAAGCAGAAATTGGGGCACTTTTGAAATTTTCATTTTTGACCAAAATCGACAGGTCCGGGGCTTAGGGAATTTCTCATATGCCACAAAACGGTTGAAGCTCCTGTTCAAAAATGATGCTCCTAAATCAACTTCTGTCACCTTAGTGATACATTTTGGGATAGTACCTAAAGTTTAAAGCAGAAATTGTTGCACTTTTGAAATTTACATTTTTGACCAAAATCGACAGGTCCGGGGCTTAGGGAATTTCTCATATGCCACAAAACGGTTGAAGCTCCTGTTCAAAAATGATGCTCCGAAATCAACTTCTGTCACCTTAGTGATACATTTTGGGATAGTACCTAAAGTTTAAAGCATAAATTGGGGCACTTTTGAAATTTTCATTTTTGTCCAAAATCGACAGGTCCGGGGCTTAGGGAATTTCTCATATGCCACAAAACGGTTGAAGCTCCTGTTCAAAAATGATGCTCCGAAATCAACTTCTGTCACCTTAGTGATACATTTTGGGATAGTACCTAAAGTTTAAAGCAGAAATTGGGGCACTTTTGAAATTTTCATTTTTGACCAAAATCGACAGGTCCGGGGCTTAGGGAATTTCTCATATGCCACAAAACGGTTGAAGCTCATGTTCAAAAATGATGATCCGAAATCAACTTCTGTCACCTTAGTGATACATTTTGGGATAGTACCTAAAGTTTAAAGCAGAAATTGGGGCACTTTTGACATTTTCATTTTTGACCAAAATCGACATTTCTTGGGCTTAGGGAATTTCTCATATGCCACAAAACGGTTGAAGCTCCTGTTCAAAAATGATGCTCCGAAATCACTTCTGTCACCTTAGTGATACATTTTGGGATAGTACCTAAAGTTTAAAGCAGAAATTGGGGCACTTTTGAAATTTACATTTTTGACCAAAATCGACAGGTCCGGTGCTTAGGGAATTTCTCATATGCCACAAAACGGTTGAAACTCCTGTTCAAAAATAATGCTCCGAAATCAACTTCTGTCACCTTAGTGATACATTTTGGGATAGTACCTAAAGTTTAAAGCATAAATTGGGGCACTTTTGAAATTTTCATTTTTGTCCAAAATCGACAGGTCCGGGGCTTAGGGAATTTCTCATATGCCACAAAACGGTTGAAGCTCCTGTTCAAAAATGATGCTCCGAAATCAACTTCTGTCACCTTAGTGATACATTTTGGGATAGTACCTAAAGTTTAAAGCAGAAATTGGGGCACTTTTGAAATTTTCATTTTTGACCAAAATCGACAGGTCCGGGGCTTAGGGAATTTCTCATATGCCACAAAACGGTTGAAGCTCCTGTTCAAAAATGATGCTCCTAAATCAACTTCTGTCACCTTAGTGATACATTTTGGGATAGTACCTAAAGTTTAAAGCAGAAATTGTTGCACTTTTGAAATTTACATTTTTGACCAAAATCGACAGGTCCGGGGCTTAGGGAATTTCTCATATGCCACAAAACGGTTGAAGCTCCTGTTCAAAAATGATGCTCCGAAATCAACTTCTGTCACCTTAGTGATACATTTTGGGATAGTACCTAAAGTTTAAAGCATAAATTGGGGCACTTTTGAAATTTTCATTTTTGTCCAAAATCGACAGGTCCGGGGCTTAGGGAATTTCTCATATGCCACAAAACGGTTGAAGCTCCTGTTCAAAAATGATGCTCCGAAATCAACTTCTGTCACCTTAGTGATACATTTTGGGATAGTACCTAAAGTTTAAAGCAGAAATTGGGGCACTTTTGAAATTTTCATTTTTGACCAAAATCGACAGGTCCGGGGCTTAGGGAATTTCTCATATGCCACAAAACGGTTGAAGCTCCTGTTCAAAAATGATGATCCGAAATCAACTTCTGTCACCTTAGTGATACATTTTGGGATAGTACCTAAAGTTTAAAGCAGAAATTGGGGCACTTTTGACATTTTCATTTTTGACCAAAATCGACATTTCTTGGGCTTAGGGAATTTCTCATATGCCACAAAACGGTTGAAGCTCCTGTTCAAAAATGATGCTCCGAAATCACTTCTGTCACCTTAGTGATACATTTTGGGATAGTACCTAAAGTTTAAAGCAGAAATTGGGGCACTTTTGAAATTTACATTTTTGACCAAAATCGACAGGTCCGGGGCTTAGGGAATTTCTCATATGCCACAAAACGGTTGAAGCTCCTGTTCAAAAATGATGCTCCGAAATCAACTTCTGTCACCTTAGTGATACATTTTGGGATAGTACCTAAAGTTTAAAGCATAAATTGGGGCACTTTTGAAATTTTCATTTTTGTCCAAAATCGACAGGTCCGGGGCTTAGGGAATTTCTCATATGCCACAAAACGGTTGAAGCTCCTGTTCAAAAATGATGCTCCGAAATCAACTTCTGTCACCTTAGTGATACATTTTGGGATAGTACCTAAAGTTTAAAGCAGAAATTGGGGCACTTTTGAAATTTTCATTTTTGACCAAAATCGACAGGTCCGGGGCTTAGGGAATTTCTCATATGCCACAAAACGGTTGAAGCTCATGTTCAAAAATGATGATCCGAAATCAACTTCTGTCACCTTAGTGATACATTTTGGGATAGTACCTAAAGTTTAAAGCAGAAATTGGGGCACTTTTGACATTTTCATTTTTGACCAAAATCGAC
The DNA here is from genome assembly GCF_028390025.1 of Pseudophryne corroboree. Lineage (NCBI taxonomy): Eukaryota > Metazoa > Chordata > Amphibia > Anura > Myobatrachidae > Pseudophryne > Pseudophryne corroboree. The sequence goes on from NW_026970501.1 coordinate 222,558, forward strand.
ATTTCTTGGGCTTAGGGAATTTCTCATATGCCACAAAACGGTTGAAGCTCCTGTTCAAAAATGATGCTCCGAAATCACTTCTGTCACCTTAGTGATACATTTTGGGATAGTACCTAAAGTTTAAAGCAGAAATTGGGGCACTTTTGAAATTTACATTTTTGACCAAAATCGACAGGTCCGGTGCTTAGGGAATTTCTCATATGCCACAAAACGGTTGAAACTCCTGTTCAAAAATAATGCTCCGAAATCAACTTCTGTCACCTTAGTGATACATTTTGGGATAGTACCTAAAGTTTAAAGCAGAAATTGGGGCACTTTTGAAATTTTCATTTTTGACCAAAATCGACAGGTCCGGGGCTTAGGGAATTTCTCATATGCCACAAAACGGTTGAAGCTCCTGTTCAAAAATGATGCTCCTAAATCAACTTCTGTCACCTTAGTGATACATTTTGGGATAGTACCTAAAGTTTAAAGCAGAAATTGTTGCACTTTTGAAATTTACATTTTTGACCAAAATCGACAGGTCCGGGGCTTAGGGAATTTCTCATATGCCACAAAACGGTTGAAGCTCCTGTTCAAAAATGATGCTCCGAAATCAACTTCTGTCACCTTAGTGATACATTTTGGGATAGTACCTAAAGTTTAAAGCATAAATTGGGGCACTTTTGAAATTTTCATTTTTGTCCAAAATCGACAGGTCCGGGGCTTAGGGAATTTCTCATATGCCACAAAACGGTTGAAGCTCCTGTTCAAAAATGATGCTCCGAAATCAACTTCTGTCACCTTAGTGATACATTTTGGGATAGTACCTAAAGTTTAAAGCAGAAATTGGGGCACTTTTGAAATTTTCATTTTTGACCAAAATCGACAGGTCCGGGGCTTAGGGAATTTCTCATATGCCACAAAACGGTTGAAGCTCCTGTTCAAAAATGATGATCCGAAATCAACTTCTGTCACCTTAGTGATACATTTTGGGATAGTACCTAAAGTTTAAAGCAGAAATTGGGGCACTTTTGACATTTTCATTTTTGACCAAAATCGACATTTCTTGGGCTTAGGGAATTTCTCATATGCCACAAAACGGTTGAAGCTCCTGTTCAAAAATGATGCTCCGAAATCACTTCTGTCACCTTAGTGATACATTTTGGGATAGTACCTAAAGTTTAAAGCAGAAATTGGGGCACTTTTGAAATTTACATTTTTGACCAAAATCGACAGGTTCGGGGCTTAGGGAATTTCTCATATGCCACAAAACGATTGAAGCTCCTGTTCAAAAATGATGCTCTGAAATCAACTTCTGTCACCTTAGTGATACATTTTGGGATAGTACCTAAAGTTTAAAGCAGAAATTGGGGCACTTTTGAAATTTTCATTTTTGACCAAAATCGACAGGTCCGGGGCTTAGGGAATTTCTCATATGCCACAAAACGGTTGAAACTCCTGTTCAAAAATAATGCTCCGAAATCAACTTCTGTCACCTTAGTGATACATTTTGGGATAGTACCTAAAGTTTAAAGCAGAAATTGGGGCACTTTTGAAATTTTCATTTTTGACCAAAATCGACAGGTCCGGGGCTTAGGGAATTTCTCATATGCCACAAAACGGTTGAAGCTCCTGTTCAAAAATGATGCTCCGAAATCAACTTCTGTCACCTTAGTGATACATTTTGGGATAGTACCTAAAGTTTAAAGCATAAATTGGGGCACTTTTGAAATTTTCATTTTTGTCCAAAATCGACAGGTCCGGGGCTTAGGGAATTTCTCATATGCCACAAAACGGTTGAAGCTCCTGTTCAAAAATGATGCTCCGAAATCAACTTCTGTCACCTTAGTGATACATTTTGGGATAGTACCTAAAGTTTAAAGCAGAAATTGGGGCACTTTTGAAATTTTCATTTTTGACCAAAATCGACAGGTCCGGGGCTTAGGGAATTTCTCATATGCCACAAAACGGTTGAAGCTCCTGTTCAAAAATGATGCTCCGAAATCACTTCTGTCACCTTAGTGATACATTTTGGGATAGTACCTAAAGTTTAAAGCAGAAATTGGGGCACTTTTGAAATTTTCATTTTTGACCAAAATCGACAGGTCCGGGGCTTAGGGAATTTCTCATATGCCACAAAACGGTTGAAGCTCCTGTTCAAAAATGATGCTCCGAAATCAACTTCTGTCACCTTAGTGATACATTTTGGGATAGTACCTAAAGTTTAAAGCAGAAATTGGGGCACTTTTGACATTTTCATTTTTGACCAAAATCGACAGGTCTTGGGCTTAGGGAATTTCTCATATGCCACAAAACGGTTGAAGCTCCTGTTCAAAAATGATGCTCCGAAATCAACTTCTGTCACCTTAGTGATACATTTTGGGATAGTACCTAAAGTTTAAAGCAGAAATTGGGGCACTTTTGAAAATTTCATTTTTGACCAAAATCGACAGGTCTGGGGCTTAGGGAATTTCTCATATGCCACAAAACGGTTGAAGCTCCTGTTCAAAAATGATGCTCCGAAATCACTTCTGTCACCTTAGTGATACATTTTGGGATAGTACCTAAAGTTTAAAGCAGAAATTGGGGAACTTTTGAAATTTTCAATTTTGACCAAAATCAACAGGTCCGGGGCTTAGGGAATTTCTCATATGCCACAAAACGGTTGAAGCTCCTGTTCAAAAATGATGCTCCGAAATCAACTTCTGTCACCTTTGTGATACATTTTGGGATAGTACCTAAAGTTTAAAGCAGAAATTGGGGCACTTTTGAAATTTACATTTTAGACCAAAATCGCCAGGTCCGGGGCTTAGGGAATTTCTCATATGCCACAAAACGGTTGAGGCTCCTGTTCAAAAATGATGCTCCGAAATCAACTTCTGTCACCTTAGTGATACATTTTGGGATAGTACCTAAAGTTTAAAGCAGAAATTGGGGCACTTTTGAAATTTTCATTTTTGACCAAAATCGACAGGTCCGGTGCTTAGGGAATTTCTCATATGCCACAAAACGGTTGAAACTCCTGTTCAAAAATAATGCTCCGAAATCAACTTCTGTCACCTTAGTGATACATTTTGGGATAGTACCTAAAGTTTAAAGCAGAAATTGGGGCACTTTTGAAATTTTCATTTTTGACCAAAATCGACAGGTCCGGGGCTTAGGGAATTTCTCATATGCCACAAAACGGTTGAAGCTCCTGTTCAAAAATGATGCTCCTAAATCAACTTCTGTCACCTTAGTGATACATTTTGGGATAGTACCTAAAGTTTAAAGCAGAAATTGTTGCACTTTTGAAATTTACATTTTTGACCAAAATCGACAGGTCCGGGGCTTAGGGAATTTCTCATATGCCACAAAACGGTTGAAGCTCCTGTTCAAAAATGATGCTCCGAAATCAACTTCTGTCACCTTAGTGATACATTTTGGGATAGTACCTAAAGTTTAAAGCATAAATTGGGGCACTTTTGAAATTTTCATTTTTGTCCAAAATCGACAGGTCCGGGGCGTAGGGAATTTCTCATATGCCACAAAACGGTTGAAGCTCCTGTTCAAAAATGATGCTCCGAAATCAACTTCTGTCACCTTAGTGATACATTTTGGGATAGTACCTAAAGTTTAAAGCAGAAATTGGGGCACTTTTGAAATTTTCATTTTTGACCAAAATCGACAGGTCCGGGGCTTAGGGAATTTCTCATATGCCACAAAACGGTTGAAGCTCCTGTTCAAAAATGATGATCCGAAATCAACTTCTGTCACCTTAGTGATACATTTTGGGATAGTACCTAAAGTTTAAAGCAGAAATTGGGGCACTTTTGACATTTTCATTTTTGACCAAAATCGACATTTCTTGGGCTTAGGGAATTTCTCATATGCCACAAAACGGTTGAAGCTCCTGTTCAAAAATGATGCTCCGAAATCACTTCTGTCACCTTAGTGATACATTTTGGGATAGTACCTAAAGTTTAAAGCAGAAATTGGGGCACTTTTGAAATTTACATTTTTGACCAAAATCGACAGGTCCGGTGCTTAGGGAATTTCTCATATGCCACAAAACGGTTGAAACTCCTGTTCAAAAATAATGCTCCGAAATCAACTTCTGTCACCTTAGTGATACATTTTGGGATAGTACCTAAAGTTTAAAGCAGAAATTGGGGCACTTTTGAAATTTTCATTTTTGACCAAAATCGACAGGTCCGGGGCTTAGGGAATTTCTCATATGCCACAAAACGGTTGAAGCTCCTGTTCAAAAATGATGCTCCTAAATCAACTTCTGTCACCTTAGTGATACATTTTGGGATAGTACCTAAAGTTTAAAGCAGAAATTGTTGCACTTTTGAAATTTACATTTTTGACCAAAATCGACAGGTCCGGGGCTTAGGGAATTTCTCATATGCCACAAAACGGTTGAAGCTCCTGTTCAAAAATGATGCTCCGAAATCAACTTCTGTCACCTTAGTGATACATTTTGGGATAGTACCTAAAGTTTAAAGCATAAATTGGGGCACTTTTGAAATTTTCATTTTTGTCCAAAATCGACAGGTCCGGGGCTTAGGGAATTTCTCATATGCCACAAAACGGTTGAAGCTCCTGTTCAAAAATGATGCTCCGAAATCAACTTCTGTCACCTTAGTGATACATTTTGGGATAGTACCTAAAGTTTAAAGCAGAAATTGGGGCACTTTTGAAATTTTCATTTTTGACCAAAATCGACAGGTCCGGGGCTTAGGGAATTTCTCATATGCCACAAAACGGTTGAAGCTCCTGTTCAAAAATGATGATCCGAAATCAACTTCTGTCACCTTAGTGATACATTTTGGGATAGTACCTAAAGTTTAAAGCAGAAATTGGGGCACTTTTGACATTTTCATTTTTGACCAAAATCGACATTTCTTGGGCTTAGGGAATTTCTCATATGCCACAAAACGGTTGAAGCTCCTGTTCAAAAATGATGCTCCGAAATCACTTCTGTCACCTTAGTGATACATTTTGGGATAGTACCTAAAGTTTAAAGCAGAAATTGGGGCACTTTTGAAATTTACATTTTTGACCAAAATCGACAGGTTCGGGGCTTAGGGAATTTCTCATATGCCACAAAACGATTGAAGCTCCTGTTCAAAAATGATGCTCTGAAATCAACTTCTGTCACCTTAGTGATACATTTTGGGATAGTACCTAAAGTTTAAAGCAGAAATTGGGGCACTTTTGAAATTTTCATTTTTGACCAAAATCGACAGGTCCGGGGCTTAGGGAATTTCTCATATGCCACAAAACGGTTGAAACTCCTGTTCAAAAATAATGCTCCGAAATCAACTTCTGTCACCTTAGTGATACATTTTGGGATAGTACCTAAAGTTTAAAGCAGAAATTGGGGCACTTTTGAAATTTTCATTTTTGACCAAAATCGACAGGTCCGGGGCTTAGGGAATTTCTCATATGCCACAAAACGGTTGAAGCTCCTGTTCAAAAATGATGCTCCGAAATCAACTTCTGTCACCTTAGTGATACATTTTGGGATAGTACCTAAAGTTTAAAGCATAAATTGGGGCACTTTTGAAATTTTCATTTTTGTCCAAAATCGACAGGTCCGGGGCTTAGGGAATTTCTCATATGCCACAAAACGGTTGAAGCTCCTGTTCAAAAATGATGCTCCGAAATCAACTTCTGTCACCTTAGTGATACATTTTGGGATAGTACCTAAAGTTTAAAGCAGAAATTGGGGCACTTTTGAAATTTTCATTTTTGACCAAAATCGACAGGTCCGGTGCTTAGGGAATTTCTCATATGCCACAAAACGGTTGAAACTCCTGTTCAAAAATAATGCTCCGAAATCAACTTCTGTCACCTTAGTGATACATTTTGGGATAGTACCTAAAGTTTAAAGCAGAAATTGGGGCACTTTTGAAATTTTCATTTTTGACCAAAATCGACAGGTCCGGGGCTTAGGGAATTTCTCATATGCCACAAAACGGTTGAAGCTCCTGTTCAAAAATGATGCTCCTAAATCAACTTCTGTCACCTTAGTGATACATTTTGGGATAGTACCTAAAGTTTAAAGCAGAAATTGTTGCACTTTTGAAATTTACATTTTTGACCAAAATCGACAGGTCCGGGGCTTAGGGAATTTCTCATATGCCACAAAACGGTTGAAGCTCCTGTTCAAAAATGATGCTCCGAAATCAACTTCTGTCACCTTAGTGATACATTTTGGGATAGTACCTAAAGTTTAAAGCATAAATTGGGGCACTTTTGAAATTTTCATTTTTGTCCAAAATCGACAGGTCCGGGGCTTAGGGAATTTCTCATATGCCACAAAACGGTTGAAGCTCCTGTTCAAAAATGATGCTCCGAAATCAACTTCTGTCACCTTAGTGATACATTTTGGGATAGTACCTAAAGTTTAAAGCAGAAATTGGGGCACTTTTGAAATTTTCATTTTTGACCAAAATCGACAGGTCCGGGGCTTAGGGAATTTCTCATATGCCACAAAACGGTTGAAGCTCCTGTTCAAAAATGATGATCCGAAATCAACTTCTGTCACCTTAGTGATACATTTTGGGATAGTACCTAAAGTTTAAAGCAGAAATTGGGGCACTTTTGACATTTTCATTTTTGACCAAAATCGACATTTCTTGGGCTTAGGGAATTTCTCATATGCCACAAAACGGTTGAAGCTCCTGTTCAAAAATGATGCTCCGAAATCACTTCTGTCACCTTAGTGATACATTTTGGGATAGTACCTAAAGTTTAAAGCAGAAATTGGGGCACTTTTGAAATTTACATTTTTGACCAAAATCGACAGGTTCGGGGCTTAGGGAATTTCTCATATGCCACAAAACGATTGAAGCTCCTGTTCAAAAATGATGCTCTGAAATCAACTTCTGTCACCTTAGTGATACATTTTGGGATAGTACCTAAAGTTTAAAGCAGAAATTGGGGCACTTTTGAAATTTTCATTTTTGACCAAAATCGACAGGTCCGGGGCTTAGGGAATTTCTCATATGCCACAAAACGGTTGAAACTCCTGTTCAAAAATAATGCTCCGAAATCAACTTCTGTCACCTTAGTGATACATTTTGGGATAGTACCTAAAGTTTAAAGCAGAAATTGGGGCACTTTTGAAATTTTCATTTTTGACCAAAATCGACAGGTCCGGGGCTTAGGGAATTTCTCATATGCCACAAAACGGTTGAAGCTCCTGTTCAAAAATGATGCTCCGAAATCAACTTCTGTCACCTTAGTGATACATTTTGGGATAGTACCTAAAGTTTAAAGCAGAAATTGGGGCACTTTTGAAATTTTCATTTTTGACCAAAATCGACAGGTCCGGGGCTTAGGGAATTTCTCATATGCCACAAAACGGTTGAAGCTCCTGTTCAAAAATGATGCTCCGAAATCACTTCTGTCACCTTAGTGATACATTTTGGGATAGTACCTAAAGTTTAAAGCAGAAATTGGGGCACTTTTGAAATTTTCATTTTTGACCAAAATCGACAGGTCCGGGGCTTAGGGAATTTCTCATATGCCACAAAACGGTTGAAGCTCCTGTTCAAAAATGATGCTCCGAAATCAACTTCTGTCACCTTAGTGATACATTTTGGGATAGTACCTAAAGTTTAAAGCAGAAATTGGGGCACTTTTGACATTTTCATTTTTGACCAAAATCGACAGGTCTTGGGCTTAGGGAATTTCTCATATGCCACAAAACGGTTGAAGCTCCTGTTCAAAAATGATGCTCCGAAATCAACTTCTGTCACCTTTGTGATACATTTTGGGATAGTACCTAAAGTTTAAAGCAGAAATTGGGGCACTTTTGAAATTTACATTTTAGACCAAAATAGCCAGGTCCGGGGCTTAGGGAATTTCTCATATGCCACAAAACGGTTGAGGCTCCTGTTCAAAAATGATGCTCCGAAATCAACTTCTGTCACCTTAGTGATACATTTTGGGATAGTACCTAAAGTTTAAAGCAGAAATTGGGGCACTTTTGAAATTTTCATTTTTGACCAAAATCGACAGGTCCGGTGCTTAGGGAATTTCTCATATGCCACAAAACGGTTGAAACTCCTGTTCAAAAATAATGCTCCGAAATCAACTTCTGTCACCTTAGTGATACATTTTGGGATAGTACCTAAAGTTTAAAGCAGAAATTGGGGCACTTTTGAAATTTTCATTTTTGACCAAAATCGACAGGTCCGGGGCTTAGGGAATTTCTCATATGCCACAAAACGGTTGAAGCTCCTGTTCAAAAATGATGCTCCGAAATCAACTTCTGTCACCTTAGTGATACATTTTGGGATAGTACCTAAAGTTTAAAGCATAAATTGGGGCACTTTTGAAATTTTCATTTTTGTCCAAAATCGACAGGTCCGGGGCTTAGGGAATTTCTCATATGCCACAAAACGGTTGAAGCTCCTGTTCAAAAATGATGCTCCGAAATCAACTTCTGTCACCTTAGTGATACATTTTGGGATAGTACCTAAAGTTTAAAGCAGAAATTGGGGCACTTTTGAAATTTTCATTTTTGACCAAAATCGACAGGTCCGGGGCTTAGGGAATTTCTCATATGCCACAAAACGGTTGAAGCTCCTGTTCAAAAATGATGATCCGAAATCAACTTCTGTCACCTTAGTGATACATTTTGGGATAGTACCTAAAGTTTAAAGCAGAAATTGGGGCACTTTTGACATTTTCATTTTTGACCAAAATCGACATTTCTTGGGCTTAGGGAATTTCTCATATGCCACAAAACGGTTGAAGCTCCTGTTCAAAAATGATGCTCCGAAATCACTTCTGTCACCTTAGTGATACATTTTGGGATAGTACCTAAAGTTTAAAGCAGAAATTGGGGCACTTTTGAAATTTACATTTTTGACCAAAATCGACAGGTTCGGGGCTTAGGGAATTTCTCATATGCCACAAAACGATTGAAGCTCCTGTTCAAAAATGATGCTCTGAAATCAACTTCTGTCACCTTAGTGATACATTTTGGGATAGTACCTAAAGTTTAAAGCAGAAATTGGGGCACTTTTGAAATTTTCATTTTTGACCAAAATCGACAGGTCCGGGGCTTAGGGAATTTCTCATATGCCACAAAACGGTTGAAACTCCTGTTCAAAAATAATGCTCCGAAATCAACTTCTGTCACCTTAGTGATACATTTTGGGATAGTACCTAAAGTTTAAAGCAGAAATTGGGGCACTTTTGAAATTTTCATTTTTGACCAAAATCGACAGGTCCGGGGCTTAGGGAATTTCTCATATGCCACAAAACGGTTGAAGCTCCTGTTCAAAAATGATGCTCCGAAATCAACTTCTGTCACCTTAGTGATACATTTTGGGATAGTACCTAAAGTTTAAAGCAGAAATTGGGGCACTTTTGAAATTTTCATTTTTGACCAAAATCGACAGGTCCGGGGCTTAGGGAATTTCTCATATGCCACAAAACGGTTGAAGCTCCTGTTCAAAAATGATGCTCCGAAATCACTTCTGTCACCTTAGTGATACATTTTGGGATAGTACCTAAAGTTTAAAGCAGAAATTGGGGCACTTTTGAAATTTTCATTTTTGACCAAAATCGACAGGTCCGGGGCTTAGGGAATTTCTCATATGCCACAAAACGGTTGAAGCTCCTGTTCAAAAATGATGCTCCGAAATCAACTTCTGTCACCTTAGTGATACATTTTGGGATAGTACCTAAAGTTTAAAGCAGAAATTGGGGCACTTTTGACATTTTCATTTTTGACCAAAATCGACAGGTCTTGGGCTTAGGGAATTTCTCATATGCCACAAAACGGTTGAAGCTCCTGTTCAAAAATGATGCTCCGAAATCAACTTCTGTCACCTTTGTGATACATTTTGGGATAGTACCTAAAGTTTAAAGCAGAAATTGGGGCACTTTTGAAATTTACATTTTAGACCAAAATAGCCAGGTCCGGGGCTTAGGGAATTTCTCATATGCCACAAAACGGTTGAGGCTCCTGTTCAAAAATGATGCTCCGAAATCAACTTCTGTCACCTTAGTGATACATTTTGGGATAGTACCTAAAGTTTAAAGCAGAAATTGGGGCACTTTTGAAATTTTCATTTTTGACCAAAATCGACAGGTCCGGTGCTTAGGGAATTTCTCATATGCCACAAAACGGTTGAAACTCCTGTTCAAAAATAATGCTCCGAAATCAACTTCTGTCACCTTAGTGATACATTTTGGGATAGTACCTAAAGTTTAAAGCAGAAATTGGGGCACTTTTGAAATTTTCATTTTTGACCAAAATCGACAGGTCCGGGGCTTAGGGAATTTCTCATATGCCACAAAACGGTTGAAGCTCCTGTTCAAAAATGATGCTCCGAAATCAACTTCTGTCACCTTAGTGATACATTTTGGGATAGTACCTAAAGTTTAAAGCATAAATTGGGGCACTTTTGAAATTTTCATTTTTGTCCAAAATCGACAGGTCCGGGGCTTAGGGAATTTCTCATATGCCACAAAACGGTTGAAGCTCCTGTTCAAAAATTATGCTCCAAAATCAACTTCTGTCACCTTAGTGATACATTTTGGGATAGTACCTAAAGTTTCAAGCAGAAATTGGGGCACTTTTGAAATTTTCATTTTTGACCAAAATCGACAGGTCTGGGGCTTAGGGAATTTCTCATATGCCACAAAACGGTTGAAGCTCCTGTTCAAAAATGATGCTTCGAAATCACTTCTGTCACCTTAGTGATACATTTTGGGATAGTACCTAAAGTTTAAAGCAGAAATTGGGGAACTTTTGAAATTTTCAATTTTTACCAAAATCGACAGGTCCGGGGCTTAGGGAATTTCTCATATGCCACAAAACGGTTGAAGCTCCTGTTCAAAAATGATGCTCCGAAATCAACTTCTGTCACCTTAGTGATACATTTTGGGATAGTACCTAAAGTTTAAAGCATAAATTGGGGCACTTTTGAAATTTTCATTTTTGACCATAATCGACAGGTCCGGGGCTTAGGGAATTTCTCATATGCCACAAAACGGTTGAAGCTCCTGTTCAAAAATGATGCTCCGAAATCAACTTCTGTCACCTTAGTGATACATTTTGGGATAGTACCTAAAGTTTAAAGCAGAAATTGGGGCACTTTTGACATTTTCATTTTTGACCAAAATCGACAGGTCTGGGGCTTAGGGAATTTCTCATATGCCACAAAACGGTTGAAGCACCTGTTCAAAAATGATGCTCCGAAATCAACTTCTGTCACCTTAGTGATACATTTTGGGATAGTACCTAAAGTTTAAAGCATAAATTGGGGCACTTTTGAAATTTTCATTTTTGACCAAAATCGACAGGTCCGGGGCTTAGGGAATTTCTCATATGCCACAAAACGGTTGAAGCTCCTGTTCAAAAATGATGCTCCTAAATCAACTTCCGTCACCTTAGTGATACATTTTGGGATAGTACCTAAAGTTTAAAGCAGAAATTGGGGCACTTTTGAAATTTACATTTTTGACCAAAATCGACAGGTCTGGGGCTTAGGGAATTTCTCATATGCCACAAAACGGTTGAAGCTCCTGTTCAAAAATGATGCTCCGAAATCAACTTCTGTCACCTTAGTGATACATTTTGGGATAGTACCTAAAGTTTAAAGCATAAATTGGGGCACTTTTGAAATTTTCATTTTTGACCAAAATCGACAGGTCCGGGGCTTAGGGAATTTCTCATATGCCACAAAACGGTTGAAGCTCCTGTTCAAAAATGATGCTCCGAAATCAACTTCTGTCACCTTAGTGATACATTTTGGGATAGTACCTAAAGTTTAAAGCAGAAATTGGGGCACTTTTGAAATTTTCATTTTTGACCAAAATCGACAGGTCCGGGGCTTAGGGAATTTCTCATATGCCACAAAACGGTTGAAGCTCCTGTTCAAAAATGATGCTCCGAAATCAACTTCTGTCACCTTAGTGATACATTTTGGTATAGTACCTAAAGTTTAAAGCAGAAATTGGGGCACTTTTGAAATTTTCATTTTTGACCAAAATCGACAGGTCCGGGGCTTAGGGAATTTCTCATGTGCCACAAAACGGTTGAAGCTCCTGTTCAAAAATGATGCTCCGAAATCACTTCTGTCACCTTAGTGATACATTTTGGGATAGTACCTAAAGTTTAAAGCAGAAATTGGGGCACTTTTGAAATTTTCATTTTTGACCAAAATCGACAGGTCTGGGGCTTAGGGAATTTCTCATATGCCACAAAACGGTTGAAGCTCCTGTTCAAAAATGATGCTCCGAAATCACTTCTGTCACCTTAGTGATACATTTTGGGATAGTACCTAAAGTTTAAAGCAGAAATTGGGGCACTTTTGAAATTTACATTTTAGACCAAAATCGTCAGGTCCGGGGCTTAGGGAATTTCTCATATGCCACAAAACGGTTGAGGCTCCTGTTCAAAAATGATGCTCCGAAATCAACTTCTGTCACCTTAGTGATACATTTTGGGATAGTACCTAAAGTTTAAAGCAGAAATTGGGGCACTTTTGAAATTTTCATTTTTGACCAAAATCGACAGGTCCGGGGCTTAGGGAATTTCTCATATGCCACAAAACGGTTGAAGCTCCTGTTCAAAAATGATGCTCCGAAATCAACTTCTGTCACCTTAGTGATACATTTTGGTATAGTACCTAAAGTTTAAAGCAGAAATTGGGGCACTTTTGAAATTTTCATTTTTGACCAAAATCGACAGGTCCGGGGCTTAGGGATTTCTCATGTGCCACAAAACGGTTGAAGCTCCTGTTCAAAAATGATGCTCCGAAATCACTTCTGTCACCTTAGTGATACATTTTGAGATAGTACCTAAAGTTTAAAGCAGAAATTGGGGCACTTTTGAAATTTTCATTTTTGACCAAAATCGACAGGTCTGGGGCTTAGGGAATTTCTCATATGCCACAAAACGGTTGAGGCTCCTGTTCAAAAATGATGCTCCGAAATCAACTTCTGTCACCTTAGTGATACATTTTGGGATAGTACCTAAAGTTTAAAGCAGAAATTGGGGAACTTTTGAAATTTTCAATTTTGACCAAAATCGACAGGTCCGGGGCTTAGGGGATTTCTCATATGCCACAAAACGGTTGAAGCTCCTGTTCAAAAATGATGCTCCGAAATCAACTTCTGTCACCTTTGTGATACATTTTGGGATAGTACCTAAAGTTTAAAGCAGAAATTGGGGCACTTTTGAAATTTACATTTTAGACCAAAATCGTCAGGTCCGGGGCTTAGGGAATTTCTCATATGCCACAAAACGGTTGAAGCTCCTGTTCAAAAATGATGCTCCGAAATCAACTTCTGTCACCTTAGTGATACATTTTGGGATAGTACCTAAAGTTTAAAGCAGAAATTGGGGCACTTTTGAAATTTTCATTTTTGACAAAAATCGACAGGTCCGGGGCTTAGGGAATTTCTCATATGCCACAAAACGGTTGAAGCTCCTGTTCAAAAATGATGCTCCGAAATCACTTCTGTCACCTTAGTGATACATTTTGGGATAGTACCTAAAGTTTAAAGCAGAAATTGGGGCACTTTTGAAATTTTCATTTTTGACCAAAATCGACAGGTCCGGGGCTTAGGGAATTTCTCATATGCCACAAAACGGTTGAAGCTCCTGTTCAAAAATGATGCTCCGAAATCAACTTCTGTCACCTTAGTGATACATTTTGGGATAGTACCTAAAGTTTAAAGCAGAAATTGGGGCACTTTTGACATTTTCATTTTTGACCAAAATCGACAGGTCTTGGGCTTAGGGAATTTCTCATATGCCACAAAACGGTTGAAGCTCCTGTTCAAAAATGATGCTCCGAAATCACTTCTGTCACCTTAGTGATACATTTTGGGATAGTACCTAAAGTTTAAAGCAGAAATTGGGGCACTTTTGAAATTTACATTTTTGACCAAAATCGACAGGTTCTGGGCTTAGGGAATTTCTCATATGCCACAAAACGGTTGAAGCACCTGTTCAAAAATGATGCTCCGAAATCAACTTCTGTCACCTCAGTGATACATTTTGGGATAGTACCTAAAGTTTAAAGCAGAAATTGGGGCACTTTTGAAATTTTCATTTTTGACCAAAATCGACATGTTCGCGGCTTAGGGAATTTTTCATATGCCACAAAACGGTTGAAGCTCCTGTTCAAAAATTATGCTCCAAAATCAACTTCTGTCACCTTAGTGATACATTTTGGGATAGTACCTAAAGTTTCAAGCAGAAATTGGGGCACTTTTGAAATTTTCATTTTTGACCAAAATCGACAGGTCTGGGGCTTAGGGAATTTCTCATATGCCACAAAACGGTTGAAGCTCCTGTTCAAAAATGATGCTTCGAAATCACTTCTGTCACCTTAGTGATACATTTTGGGATAGTACCTAAAGTTTAAAGCAGAAATTGGGGAACTTTTGAAATTTTCAATTTTTACCAAAATCGACAGGTCCGGGGCTTAGGGAATTTCTCATATGCCACAAAACGGTTGAAGCTCCTGTTCAAAAATGATGCTCCGAAATCAACTTCTGTCACCTTAGTGATACATTTTGGGATAGTACCTAAAGTTTAAAGCATAAATTGGGGCACTTTTGAAATTTTCATTTTTGACCATAATCGACAGGTCCGGGGCTTAGGGAATTTCTCATATGCCACAAAACGGTTGAAGCTCCTGTTCAAAAATGATGCTCCGAAATCAACTTCTGTCACCTTAGTGATACATTTTGGGATAGTACCTAAAGTTTAAAGCAGAAATTGGGGCACTTTTGACATTTTCATTTTTGACCAAAATCGACAGGTCTGGGGCTTAGGGAATTTCTCATATGCCACAAAACGGTTGAAGCTCCTGTTCAAAAATGATGCTCCGAAATCACTTCTGTCACCTTAGTGATACATTTTGGGATAGTACCTAAAGTTTAAAGCAGAAATTGGGGCACTTTTGAAATTTACATTTTTGACCAAAATCGATAGGTCCGGGGCTTAGGGAATTTCTCAGATGCCACAAAACGGTTGAAACTCCTGTTCAAAAATGATGCTCCAAAATCAACTTCTGTCACCTTAGTGATACATTTTGGGATAGTACCTAAAGTTTAAAGCAGAAATTGGGGCACTTTTGAAATTTTCATTTTTGACCAAAATCGACAGGTCCGGGGCTTATGGAATTTCTCATATGCCACAAAACGTTTGAAGCTCCTGTTCAAAAATGATGTTCCGAAATCAACTTCTGTCACCTTAGTGATACATTTTGGGATAGTACCTAAAGTTTAAAGCAGAAATTGGGGCACTTTTGAAATTTTAATTTTTGACCAAAATCGACATGTTCGCGGCTTAGGGAATTTTTCATATGCCACAAAACGGTTGAAGCTCCTGTTCAAAAATTATGCTCCAAAATCAACTTCTGTCACCTTAGTGATACATTTTGGGATAGTACCTAAAGTTTAAAGCAGAAATTGGGGCACTTTTGAAATTTTCATTTTTGACCAAAATCGACAGGTCTGGGGCTTAGGGAATTTCTCATATGCCACAAAACGGTTGAAGCTCCTGTTCAAAAATGATGCTCCGAAATCACTTCTGTCACCTTAGTGATACATTTTGGGATAGTACCTAAAGTTTAAAGCAGAAATTGGGGCACTTTTGAAATTTTCATTTTTGACCAAAATCGACAGGTCCGGGGCTTAGGGAATTTCTCATATGCCACAAAACGGTTGAAACTCCTGTTCAAAAATAATGCTCCGAAATCAACTTCTGTCACCTTAGTGATACATTTTGGGATAGTACCTAAAGTTTAAAGCAGAAATTGGGGCACTTTTGAAATTTTCATTTTTGACCAAAATCGACAGGTACGGGGCTTAGGGAATTTCTCATATGCCACAAAACAGTTGAAGCTCCTGTTCAAAAATGATGCTCCGAAATCAACTTCTGTCACCTTAGTGATACATTTTGGGATAGTACCTAAAGTTTAAAGCAGAAATTGGGGAACTTTTGAAATTTTCAATTTTGACCAAAATCGACAGGTCCGGGGCTTAGGGAATTTCTCATATGCCACAAAACGGTTGAAGCTCCTGTTCAAAAATGATGCTCCGAAATCAACTTCTGTCACCTTTGTGATACATTTTGGGATAGTACCTAAAGTTTAAAGCAGAAATTGGGGCACTTTTGAAATTTACATTTTAGACCAAAATCGTCAGGTCCGGGGCTTATGGAATTTCTCATATGCCACAAAACGGTTGAAACTCCTGTTCAAAAATAATGCTCCGAAATCAACTTCTGTCACCTTAGTGATACATTTTGGGATAGTACCTAAAGTTTAAAGCAGAAATTGGGGCACTTTTGAAATTTTCATTTTTGACCAAAATTGACAGGTCCGGGGCTTAGGGAATTTCTCATATGCCACAAAACGGTTGAAACTCCTGTTCAAAAATAATGCTCCGAAATCAACTTCTGTCACCTTAGTGATACATTTTGGGATAGTACCTAAAGTTTAAAGCAGAAATTGGGGCACTTTTGAAATTTTCATTTTTGACCAAAATCGACAGGTCCGGGGCTTAGGGAATTTCTCATATGCCACAAAACAGTTGAAGCTCCTGTTCAAAAATGATGCTCCGAAATCAACTTCTGTCACCTTAGTGATACATTTTGGGATAGTACCTAAAGTTTAAAGCAGAAATTGGGGCACTTTTGAAATTTACATTTTAGACCAAAATCGTCAGGTCCGGGGCTTATGGAATTTCTCATATGCCACAAAACGGTTGAAGCTCCTGTTCAAAAATGATGCTCCGAAATCAACTTCTGTCACCTTAGTGATACATTTTGGGATAGTACCTAAAGTTTAAAGCAGAAATTGGGGCACTTTTGAAATTTTCATTTTTGACCAAAATCGAATGGTCCGGGGCTTAGGGAATTTCTCATATGCCACAAAACGGTTGAAACTCCTGTTCAAAAATAATGCTCCGAAATCAACTTCTGTCACCTTAGTGATACATTTTGGGATAGTACCTAAAGTTTAAAGCAGAAATTGGGGCACTTTTGAAATTTTCATTTTTGACCAAAATCGACAGGTTCGGGGCTTAGGGAATTTCTCATATGCCACAAAACGGTTGAAGCTCCTGTTCAAAAATGATGCTCCGAAATCAACTTCTGTCACCTTAGTGATACATTTTGGGATAGTACCTAAAGTTTAAAGCAGAAATTGTTGCACTTTTGAAATTTTCATTTTTGACCAAAATCGACAGGTCTGGGGCTTAGGGAATTTCTCATATGCCACAAAACAGTTGAAGCTCCTGTTCAAAAATGATGCTCCGAAATCAACTTCTGTCACCTTAGTGATACATTTTGGGATAGTACCTAAAGTTTAAAGCATAAATTGGGGCACTTTTGAAATTTTCATTTTTGACCAAAATCGACAGGTCCGGGGCTTAGGGAATTTCTCATATGCCACAAAACGGTAGAAGCTCCTGTTCAAAAATGATGCTCCTAAATCAACTTCTGTCACCTTAGTGATACATTTTGGGATAGTACCTAAAGTTTAAAGCAGAAATTGTTGCACTTTTGAAATTTTCATTTTTGACCAAAATCGACAGGTCCGGGGCTTAGGGTATTTCTCATATGCCACAAAACGGTTGAAGCTCCTGTTCAAAAATGATGCTCCGAAATCAACTTCTGTCACCTTAGTGATACATTTTAAGATAGTACCTAAAGTTTAAAGCAGAAATTGGGGCACTTTTGAAATTTTCATTTTGGACCAAAATCGACAGGTCCGGGGCTTAGGGAATTTCTCATATGCCACAAAATGGTTGAAACTCCTGTTCAAAAATAATGCTCCGAAATCAACTTCTGTCATGTTAGTGATACATTTTGGGATAGTACCTAAAGTTTAAAGCAGAAATTGGGGCACTTTTGAAATTTTTATTTTTTGACCAAAATCGACAGGTCCGGGGCTTAGGGAATTTCTCATATGCCACAAAACGATTTAAGCTCCTGTTCAAAAATGATGCTCCGAAATCAACTTCTGTCACCTTAGTGATACATTTTGGGATAGTACCTAAAGTTTAAAGCATAAATTGGGGCACTTTTTAAATTTTCATTTTTGACCAAAATCGACAGGTCCGGGGCTTAGGGAATTTCTCATATGCCACAAAACGGTTGAAGCTCCTGTTCAAAAATGATGCTCCGAAATCACTTCTATCACCTTAGTGATACATTTTGGGATAGTACCTAAAGTTTAAAGCAGAAATTGGGGCACTTTTGAAATTTACATTTTTGACCAAAATCGACAGGTTCGGGGCTTAGGGAATTTCTCATATGCCACAAAACGGTTGAAGCACCTGTTCAAAAATGATGCTCCGAAATCAACTTCTGTCACCTCAGTGATACATTTTGGGATAGTACCTAAAGTTTAAAGCAGAAATTGGGGCACTTTTGAAATTTTCATCTTTGACCAAAATCGACATGTTCGCGGCTTAGGGAATTTTTCATATGCCACAAAACGGTTGAAGCTCCTGTTCAAAAATTATGCTCCAAAATCAACTTCTGTCACCCTAGTGATACATTTTGGGATAGTACCTAAAGTTTCAAGCAGAAATTGGGGCACTTTTGAAATTTTCATTTTTGTCCAAAATCGACAGGTCTCGGGCTTAGGGAATTTCTCATATGCCACAAAACGGTTGAAGCTCCTGTTCAAAAATGATGCTTCGAAATCACTTCTGTCACCTTAGTGATACATTTTGGGATAGTACCTAAAGTTTAAAGCAGAAATTGGGGAACTTTTGAAATTTTCAATTTTGACCAAAATCGACAGGTCCGGGGCTTAGGGAATTTCTCATATGCCACAAAACGGTTGAAGCTCCTGTTCAAAAATGATGCTCCGAAATCAACTTCTGTCACCTTAGTGATACATTTTGGGATAGTACCTAAAGTTTGAAGCAGAAATTGGGGCACTTTTGAAATTTTCATTTTTGACCAAAATCGACAGGTCCGGGGCTTAGGGAATTGTTCATATGCCACAAAACGGTTGAAGCTCCTGTTCAAAAATGATGCTCCAAAATCAACTTCTGTCACCTTAGTGATACATTGTGGGATAGTACCTAAAGTTTAAAGCAGAAATTGGGGCACTTTTGAAATTTTCATTTTTGTCCAAAATCGACAGGTCTGGGGCTTAGGGAATTTCTCATATGCCACAAAACGGTTGAAGCACCTGTTCAAAAATGATGCTCCGAAATCAACTTCTGTCACCTTAGTGATACATTTTGGGATAGTACCTAAAGTTTGAAGCAGAAATTGGGGCACTTTTTAAATTTTCATTTTTGACCAAAATCGACAGGTCCGGGGCTTAGGGAATTGTTCATATGCCACAAAACGGTTGAAGCTCCTGTTCAAAAATGATGCTCCAAAATCAACTTCTGTCACCTTAGTGATACATTGTGGGATAGTACCTAAAGTTTAAAGCAGAAATTGGGGCACTTTTGAAATTTTCATTTTTGTCCAAAATCGACAGGTCTGGGGCTTAGGGAATTTCTCATATGCCACAAAATGGTTGAAGCACCTGTTCAAAAATGATGCTCCGAAATCAACTTCTGTCACCTTAGTGATACATTTTGGGATAGTACCTAAAGTTTAAAGCATAAATTGGGGCACTTTTGAAATTTTCATTTTTGACCAAAATCGACAGGTCCGGGGCTTAGGGAATTTCTCATATGCCACAAAACGGTTGAAGCTCCTGTTCAAAAATGATGCTCCTAAATCAACTTCCGTCACCTTAGTGATACATTTTGGGATAGTACCTAAAGTTTAAAGCAGAAATTGGGGCACTTTTGAAATTTACATTTTTGACCAAAATCGACAGGTCTGGGGCTTAGGGAATTTCTCATATGCCACAAAACGGTTGAAGCTCCTGTTCAAAAATGATGCTCCGAAATCAACTTCTGTCACCTTAGTGATACATTTTGGGATAGTACCTAAAGTTTAAAGCATAAATTGGGGCACTTTTGAAATTTTCATTTTTGACCAAAATCGACAGGTCTGGGGCTTAGGGAATTTCTCATATGCCACAAAACGGTTGAAGCTCCTGTTCAAAAATGATGCTTCGAAATCACTTCTGTCACCTTAGTGATACATTTTGGGATAGTACCTAAAGTTTAAAGCAGAAATTGGGGAACTTTTGAAATTTTCAATTTTTACCAAAATCGACAGGTCCGGGGCTTAGGGAATTTCTCATATGCCACAAAACGGTTGAAGCTCCTGTTCAAAAATGATGCTCCGAAATCAACTTCTGTCACCTTAGTGATACATTTTGGGATAGTACCTAAAGTTTAAAGCAGAAATTGGGGCACTTTTGAAATTTACATTTTTGACCAAAATCGACAGGTTCGGGGCTTAGGGAATTTTTCATATGCCACAAAACGGTTGAAGCTCCTGTTCAAAAATGATGCTCCGAAATCAACTTCTGTCACCTCAGTGATACATTTTGGGATAGTACCTAAAGTTTAAAGCAGAAATTGGGGCACTTTTGAAATTTTCATTTTTGACCAAAATCGACATGTTCGCGGCTTAGGGAATTTTTCATATGCCACAAAACGGTTGAAGCTCCTGTTCAAAAATTATGCTCCAAAATCAACTTCTGTCACCTTAGTGATACATTTTGGGATAGTACCTAAAGTTTCAAGCAGAAATTGGGGCACTTTTGAAATTTTCATTTTTGACCAAAATCGACAGGTCTGGGGCTTAGGGAATTTCTCATATGCCACAAAACGGTTGAAGCTCCTGTTCAAAAATGATGCTTCGAAATCACTTCTGTCACCTTAGTGATACATTTTGGGATAGTACCTAAAGTTTAAAGCAGAAATTGGGGAACTTTTGAAATTTTCAATTTTGACCAAAATCGACAGGTCCGGGGCTTAGGGAATTTCTCATATGCCACAAAACGGTTGAAGCTCCTGTTCAAAAATGATGCTCCGAAATCAACTTCTGTCACCTTAGTGATACATTTTGGGATAGTACCTAAAGTTTAAAGCAGAAATTGGGGCATTTATGAAATTTACATTTTTGACCAAAATCGACAGGTTCGGGGCTTAGGGAATTTTTCATATGCCACAAAACGGTTGAAGCTCTTGTTCAAAAATGATGCTCCAAAATCAACTTCTGTCACCTTAGTGATACATTTTGGGATAGTACCTAAAGTTTAAAGCAGAAATTGGGGCACTTTTGAAATTTACATTTTTGACCAAAATCGACAGGTCTGGGGCTTAGGGAATTTCTCATATGCCACAAAACGGTTGAAGCTCCTGTTCAAAAATGATGCTCCGAAATCAACTTCTGTCACCTTAGTGATACATTTTGGGATAGTACCTAAAGTTTAAAGCATAAATTGGGGCACTTTTGAAATTTTCATTTTTGACCAAAATCGACAGGTCCGGGGCTTAGGGAATTTCTCATATGCCACAAAACGGTTGAAGCTCCTGTTCAAAAATGATGCTCCGAAATCAACTTCTGTCACCTTAGTGATACATTTTGGGATAGTACCTAAAGTTTAAAGCAGAAATTGGGGCACTTTTGAAATTTTCATTTTTGACCAAAATCGACAGGTCCGGGGCTTAGGGAATTTCTCATATGCCACAAAACGGTTGAAGCTCCTGTTCAAAAATGATGCTCCGAAATCAACTTCTGTCACCTTAGTGATACATTTTGGTATAGTACCTAAAGTTTAAAGCAGAAATTGGG